>NC_048448.1:37324504-37624504 GCF_004353265.1 Vitis riparia
AGACTAAACATTAGATAGGGTCCTTATGGCCATTGAAAGATTTCGGAAACTTGGAATAGGAATTTTTTTTTTTAAAAAAATGAATCCAGAATTTTCAAATTTTAGGAAACTTTGGGTACGAGAATTTTTTTTAAAAAATGAATCCGAAATTTTAAGAGAAATGGAATTTCGGGAGAATTAATTTTGAAGTTAGTATTTAAAAGAAACTAGATGTGGAATTATGCAAGTTTGAGAATTTAAGAATGGTGTTTTTATTTTTTATTTTTTATTTAAAAAATTAAGTTTTGAGGACTATTCAAAGTTTGAAAATCGTATTTAAAAAAAAAGAAAAACTAAACTTTAGAAGACTATTCAAAGTTTGTATTTAAAAAAATTGAGTTCCAGAAAGTTTAAAAACTATTTGAGGACTAAAACAAAAAAAAGATTAAATAGAAAAAAAAAAACAAGGATTTTAAAACACTATTTGGGCTAGAAGAGTAAATAAAATACATGGTTTAATAGTTTTTTTCTTTCTTTCTTTTTGTTTCCTTTTGACTTTGACAGAGGAGCAAAGTGAATGGACTGCATAAAGACGAGCTCTTGCATACGACGCTGGAAAGCGGTCAGTTTGCTACCGCCAGCGAGACTCACATCTAAAGACTACCCGAACACTCCTATGTATTCCGGCGAAGGCAAAGGAAGTCGCTCCAACCGCTAGCTGGGTTGCAACCAAGGCCGGCCACCAGAAAAATAAGCTGCAGCCACTTCCATGCGCAGCTGAAGCGAGCACCTGGAGAGGGTTTCATCTCCAGCTTTCAGCCGCTGCCACCGACGGTACAGCCACCCCGTTCAAACACCGCATGGCTGGTTTGAAGAACATGAACATGCCTAGCCCCAACAAAGAAGAAAAAAATGCCTAGCTCTTAACGTTTAGACATCCTGTTCAAACACTACGTGGATATCATCTCATGATCATCCACGACTTCTCAACATCCCATATTCCCAGGGTCCAACTCTCCATGGCCAGACATCTGGAAACAAAGGTCAAACACCCAGAAAATAGAGCACATAACGAAAGGGATGGAATGAACTACCCATAATAGCGTTTCATGTCATAGCCAATAAGCTCGGATTGGTGGGATGGAAGCAGGTGAGTCCAAGGCCAAATAGAGACATAAAGCAGAAAATATCCAACAACCAAACTAAGGCTGCATATTCATATTATATTTCTGAGCAAGACGGCAGAAGTAAAAACAAAGATGCAACAATGGTAAATAGAAATATCGGAACTAGATTCCCACGGACAACAAGCGTTCTTCACTGTTTATTCTCAAGCAATTTAAAATTTCCAAGAATCATGAAAGTGAAAGGAGAGTGACATGGCATGCAAATTAAACATCAGGAATAATAAAATCCATACCTTGGAAGTCCTCTCTGGCTATGTGAAATATCAATTTCCAGCTACCCCCCTCTTTTCCCAGATTCCTCCTATCAACTCTTTGTTTTACTTTTCTTTCTTTCTCTCTCAAAACCTTCCCTCTTACTCCTCTCAGACCTCTCTCAAACTCCTTTTTTTTTTCTTCTTCTCTGTTTTTTTCTTCTTTAAATCTTAATGCTTTTCTTGAAAACCTTTTCCTCTCCCTTTCCAGACTTCACCCTTAAGACTTTCCTTACAGCTTCCCATGTAGCTCCATTTTCCCACAGCCTCTTGGGGAAACCCTGATTACTACCCAAAAAGTGCTATTTTGCGCCTTTAATTCATTATGTTTTAAGCACTTTTGTGTAGTAGTTCTCCATTTTTATTCCAATTGGCATGTTAAGGGCCTAGCAATGACTTCTAATCATATTTGTGGCTAGTTTTAGTGTTTTGACAGCTTTTTGGATCATTAAGACAAGCCAAGCAAAGGAGAGAAGCAAAGAGGAGAAAAGCAAAGAGGAAAATAGAGTGAAGAAAACAGAGGACAGCAGCTGCAGTTTTCCTTCGCACCTTTGGAGCACTTTTCGAAGTCCATTTTCTACATTCTATATACCATTTCAAAGCTTAGGAAGTCAAGAATCCAACGCTTCAAACCGTGTACGATTTGGAGCTGAAATGAGGAAGTTACAGCCATTGGAATCCAATCACTCCAAGCTGAAGGAAGAATTTTGCACGGCTGCGAAATCACCCTTTTGCTGCAAAATGATTTCGCAGCCATTTTGCACAGTGCTGTGGAATTCCTCTTGAAGTTTCCCGATATTTGTGCACCGACTCTTTTAGATCTTTTCTTCAGATATTTTTGTGTCTAAATTTCCATTTTCTCCTTGTATTCAGCCACTCATGTAATTCCTTAGCTAGGAAGTATCCAAGGAAGGGTAAATTACCTTCCTATATAAACTCTCTTGTAAACACTAAAAAGGAGACTCTCGGAGGACTCTCAAGGGGACTCTCGGGGAGCTTTTTCCAAGAGATCCATTATATAGATATATAATTATATAGAATATACAGAGCCTTGCTCTGTTTTTCCTTCTCTTTCATTTTCATTTTCTTGCTAGCCAAACATTCTCTGAGATGTTTTCTCAGAGGATGAGTGGCTAGGCTCTTCGTCTCTTGGAGTGAAGAAAGTTGGGTAAGTTTCCACATGCATAAATTGGAAGTTTTGTTGTTTTAGTTTTTAATGAAGAGAAAGTGTAACCCGTTAATGGTTTTTATCTTTTTAGTTAACTTAAAACGCCTTTAAATCACCTGGGCCAACACTTGGTAAGGCAAGTGATCTCCGTCCATGGAGATGCACTAGTTTACCTCTTGCAAGCCTCTGGGAGGTGACTTGAAGGTAGGATTTTCTAGAATTGCCAACACTTGGTAAGCTTTTGGACTCTAAGGAGACATCCATTAGTTATCTCTTGCGAGCTTGTGAAGGGAAATCCAAGGTTAAAGATCACCTTGAATGGCAAGTGCTAGGTGAGAGGTATGAGCCATTGCAAGATGCACCAGTGAGAGGGATTTAGTGTTTGAACCCATTAATGGGAAGCATCTGTACAATACCGGTTGGAGAAGGAACTATATGTTAATTCTCTAATGCGAGGAAAAGAAACAAGTGACCGGAACTCTCCTTTTTGTACAAGGAATCTGAGCCTAGTGATCTGAAACTCCAAGAAACACTTTTCTTTGTAAGTAAAATCAGGTTACTATTATTTTTTGTTAGCTTAAAACCAATCATTTTTCAAACATCTTTATGTTTTCTTTTAAAGCTAACCTTGAAATGAAAAGGCACCAATTCAGCTTTGAATTGGTATCATTTGCAAAGTGAAAACCCATCCCAGTGAACGATCCTAGAGCCACTATGCTATAGTAGCTTTGTCTCTGCTACCCTAGTATATGGTGTAATAGGTTATAAATTTTGTTGATTACTCCCTCAATCAAGGAGCACCAGCTGGACACGAATTAGCTGAGACACCAATTAGGCAAGAATCAAATGGCGCCGTTGCCGGGGATGGTGCCACTTTACAGTGATATCACCTTTCTAGAGTACTTGTGATCTTCATCACAAGTTTGGTGACTTTTCTTTTCCTTTTTACTAACTCTTTTTATTTCTTTATTTTTCTTTGTTCATATGTTAGTATATCTTTTATTTAGTTTCTAGTTAATCTTAATAATTTTTTTTTCTTTGAATTGTTTTTCTTTTGTTTTCTTTTGTTCTCTCTGTTTTTAATTCACAATTTTCTAGTTGTGCATGCCATATTGAATATGAGATAGCAGAGGAAGCCATGAACTTCATCAGTTATGTGGCTGAATTTTCAAGAGAATGGGGTAAACCAAATGCTAGAGATATGGGAAGAATGACGTCTCAACCTAAAGCTAAGGGTGAGATGTATATTTTGAATGACGGCATGGACATGAAGGCAAAGATTGTAGCTATGGAAAAGAGATTGGAAGAGCTGGAAATGAACCAGATGCAAGAAGTGCAAGCCATCTCTCAGACACCATTGCAAGCTATGCCTTGTGCCATTTGTCTATCTTATGAGCACTTGGGGGAAGAGTGTCCTACCATTCCAGCCGTGAGGGAAATGTTTGGTGATTGCAACACCTACAATTCCAATTGGAGGGACCATTCAAAATTCTCTTGGAAATCACAGCCACCTCAGTATCAACAACCTGCTCAAGCACCACAGCAAGCCTCAAACCTTGAACAAGCTATGATGAATCTTAACAAGGTCATGGAAGACTTTGTTGAAGCTAAAAAATCCATCAATGCTCAGCTCAGTCAAAGAATTGACAGTGTAGAGAGTTCATTGAACAAAAAGATGGATGAAGTGCAAAATGATTTATCTCAGAAGATAGATAATCTCCAAGATTCAATCTCAAGGTTTGCCAACCTCAACACAGTGCAAGAGAAAGAAAACTCTCCTTCTCAACCTTATCAAAATTCCATGAGTATCCATGAAATGGAGGCTAAGGAGGGAGAATCTTCACAAAAGAGGGAAGTCAAAGAAGTGATCACTTTGAGGAGTGGTAAAGAGGTTGATCTGCCCACATCTAAGCTAGAGCATGAGGTTGAGAGTGAAACAGAGAAAGAAAAGAGGGAGGAAATCAAAGGAAAGAGAAAGGGGAAAAGTACAGAGAAAGATGGCTATGATCTTAAATTAGATGAAGAACCACAGAGGATAGTCATCAAGGAAGAAATGACGAAGAAACACATGCATCCGCTTTTTCTCCAAGCTTTGTATGGGAAAATCATACAAAGCAAGTCTCAAGTGAAGGATGCTAACTTCATATGGGATCCGGGCAAGCTGAATCAGGATCAAATTTTTTTATGGACTTAGTATTTTTTAAGACTAACTAGTCCATAGCTTTTTGTTTTACTTATTACTTGTTTTAATTTTGATTTCAATGCTTTAATTTTGATTTTAATGCTTTAATTCTACTTTGTTTTGATGTAATTTAGTCTTTTTGAATGATCTCAGGTCGGAGAAAATGCAAAGAAATTGAAAGGAAGTCTTTTGGAGCGAGAAAAGGGCAAAAACAGGGGTCTGCGAGATTTCGCAGCCTTTGCGAAATCAGCACTTTGCTGCGAAACCATTTCGCAACCTCAGGCCCCTCTCTGAGAAAATTTTCGCAGCTGCGAAACCAATTTTGGCACACGAGTGCCACTTTGCAGCACAGGAACCCCCAGTTCGCAGCTGCGAAATGGCTGCGAAGCTCCAAAGCATGAAAATTCCCAATTTTGCAGTCAAAGCCCCATTCCGCAGGGAGTTTCGCAGTTGCGAAACCACTTTTGGCACACGAGTGCCATTTCGCAGTACAGTGACCCTCATTTTGCAGCTGCGAAACGGCTGCGAAATCCTAAAACGTAAAAACTTCCAATTTCGCAGCCAAAGCTCCATTTCGCAGGGTATTTCGAAGCTGCGAAACCACTTTTTGGCACACGAGTGCCATTTGGAAGCCCCGTACACTCATTTTGCAGCTACGAAATGGCTGCGAAACCTCTACACCTTAAAATCCTTCAGCGTGCACACCATGAACAGACATGTCACAGCCGCACCCCCATTTCGGAAACTATTGGACACATTTTGTTCACTTTCCGAAGTTCATTTCATGCATACCATATATCGTTTGAAAGCTTGGGAAGTCAGGAGTCCATAGCTTTAAACGGTACTCGATTTGGATTTGAAACGGAAAAGTTATGGCCGTTTGAAGACGAGCGTGCAAAGCTGAGCGAGAATTTCGCAGTCGAGACGCCATTTGGAAGGGTGTTTCGTAGCTGCGAAACCACTTTTTGGCACACGAGTGCCATTTTGCAGCATAGTTCCCCTCATTTTGAAGCTGTGAAATGGTCTGCGAAAATGCCACTTTGCTGCGAAATGATCTCCAAGCTTCGAAATGGCTGCAAAATCACATCCAAGCGTCGAAATGGCCTTCAAATTGCGAAATTGACTTGCAAAATGGAGGGAGGTTTGAAAAAACACCTTGCAAAGCCAAGGGAAGTTGCTAAAATGCCAACAAAGCCCCACGACCATGCATATGAAGAGGAGAGCCCCGCGCACCCTGAGATCACACACACGAAGCCTCTCATTCCATTTCTTACCTCCTTAAAACCATCAAAGCCCATAACTCCAGCTCAAGAGACTATGCCACCTAAGGAGACTACCAAAGCAGAGGTTGAAGTTCTGATCCAACCCACTCAGCAAGCCACCACAAATGCATCAGCTCCATAGGACCTTACCATTACTTGATCATCTCTTTATATTTTGTATTTACATATTATAGTAGTATACATAGCTCCATGTTTTGATGTTTTATATTCTGGGATTGGAGGTATCCATTGATCATATCTTATATTCTACTTTCTCAGATTCATATATAAACATCATTTTTTGTTAAACTTGGCATTTTTCTTTTTCCTCTACTCACTAACTCTTTTGTTTTTTTGAAACATGTGGTTTCTCCTATATGACTCAGGCTTCATGTCACTAAGGAGGTACCACTTCCTCCCTGTTTTTAATCGCTTTTGTCACATTGAGGACAATGTTCAGCTTGGTTGGGGGGAGAGTTAAGGAAGTAAGTATTGTTAATAATGCTAAGTTATTTTGGTAATTTAGTTGTTTTTTGCTTAATTTTTAAAAAAAATTTAAGTTTTTATTCTACTCTCTATGGTTATTAAGGAAAAATTTTCAAAATGAAAAGGGAGAAATTGAATTTTTGTCTTTTTACTTGACTTAGATTTTGTATTATGCTTATTAAAGTTGATGAATTGTTGAAACTTCTTTTGAATTCAACCTCAGTTCTTCCACTTTAAGCTATCCACACACTGTGCACACTAGGTTCCGATTATAAGATGAAAAACTATTTCCCTCTTGACTTAGGAAATTTTAGACTTGGTACCTTTGACCTCATTTAATAGTGTTGGGACACCTTATGAAAGGCCAATGAGCCTTTGAAAAAAAAAAAGAAAAAGAAAGCAAAATGTTTGCTTGTCTTGAAACCCGAGCAAGGTCTGAGGGGTATATGGTGAAAATCTTTAAAACCTAGTGCCCTAAGCCTTCAATGGTTGGGAGTCACCGACCTCAATGCTCGTTACATGGGTGAATAGGTGGAGTTTAACATATTGTAGGTGCTTGGGTATTAAAAATTCATTCTCAAAAGTCCGGGGTAAAATCCGAGGAGTTAGTGGTTGAAAGATCCTTAAAGCTTGATGCCCTAAACCTTAATTGGTTGGGAGTCATCGATGGACCCCCGTTACATGGACAATTTAGAAAAGAATACCTTTAAGCCTTGTACTCCTACAATGAAAAAAATTTTGTGAGAAAAGAGGTGCGTTCTTAGCCTATTGGAGGTTGATTAGTTTGCTAAGCTTTGAAAAGAACTAGGTTGAGGGGAGAGATTAGTTTGATATACTATATTCAGAAACTAATAAATAACACATAGATTTTTGTGGAAGAGTAAGGGTTGGACCTTTGGGAGTGGAAATTATTTTGAAACTTAAATTTGCATAATGCCTACTCTTTATGAATTGTGACTAGGAAAATTATTTGATAGCTCCTATTGAAGTTTGAGTTTTATTTCTTTCATGTTCCATGTGAGAGTTTGATCCAATCATGCCACTTGATTATTTTTTGGAGTGATCAGCATGATTTTATAAAATATTATATTATCTATTTTTCTTTATTTTTCTTTCCTTCATTGCTCAGGGACTAGCAATGTGTCAGTTGGGGGGAGTGATTACTACCCAAAAAGTGCTATTTTGCGCCTTTAATTCATTATGTTTTAAGCACTTTTGTGTAGTAGTTCCCCATTTTTATTCCAATTGGCATGTTAAGGACCTAGCAATGACTTCTAATCATATTTGTGGCTAGTTTTAGTGTTTTGACAGCTTTTTGGATCATTAAGACAAGCCAAGCAAAGGAGAGAAGCAAAGAGGAGAAAAGCAAAGAGGAAAACAGAGTGAAGAAAACAGAGGACAGAAGCTACAGTCTTCCTTCACACTTTTGGAGTACTTCCCGAAGTCCATTTTCTACATGCTATATACCATTTCAAAGCTCAGGAAGTCAAGAATCCAACGCTTCAAACCGTGTACGATTTGGAGCTGAAATGAGGAAGTTACAACCATTGGAAGCCAATCACTCCAAGCTGAAGGAAGAATTTTGCACGGCTGCGAAATCACCCTTTTGTTGCGAAATGATTTCGCAGCCATTTTACATAGTGCTGTGGAATTCCTCTTGAAGTTTCCCGATATTTGTGCACCGACTCTTTTAGATCTTTTCTTCAGATATTTTTGTGTCTAAATTTCCATTTTCTCCTTGTATTCAACCACTCATGTAATTCCTTAGCTAGGAAGTATCCAAGGAAGGGTAAATTACCTTCCTATATAAACTCTCTTATAAACACTAAAAAGGAGACTCTCGGAGGAGCTTGTTCCAGGAGGACTCTCAGGGGGACTCTCGGGGAGCTTTTTCCAGGAGATCCATTATATAGATATATAATTATATAGAATATACAGAGTCTTGCTCTGTTTTTTCCTTCTCTTTCATTTTCATTTTCTTGCTAGCCAAACATTCTCTGAGATGTTTTCTCAGAGGATGAGTGGCTAGGCTCTTCGTCTCTTGGAGTGAAGAAAGCCGGGTAAGTTTCCACATGCATAAATTGGAAGTTTTGTTGTTTTAGTTTTTAATGAAGAGAAAGTGTAACCCGTTAATGGTTTTTATCTTTTTAGTTAACTTAAAACGCCTTTAAATCACCTGGGCCAACACTTGGTAAGGCAAGTGATCTCCGTCCATGGAGATGCACTAGTTTACCTCTTGCGAGCCTCTAGGAGGTGACTTGAAGGTAGGATTTTCTAGAATTGCCAACACTTGGTAAGCTTTTGGACTCTAAGGAGACATCCATTAGTTATCTCTTGCGAGCTTGTGAAGGGAAATCCAAGGTTAAAGATCACCTTGAATGGCAAGTGCTAGGTGAGAGGTATGAGCTATTGCAAAATGCATCAGTGAGAGGGATTTAATGTTTGAACCCATTAATGGGAAGCATCTGTACAATGCCGGTTGGAGAAGGAACCATATGTTAATTCTCTAATGCGAGGAAAAGAAACAAGTGACCGGAACTCTCCTTTTTGTACAAGGAATCTGAGCCTAGTGATATGAAACTCCAAGAAACACTTTTCTTTGTAAGTAAAATCAGGTTACTATTATTTTTTGTTAGCTTAAAACCAATCATTTTTCAAACATCTTTATGTTTTCTTTTAAAGCTAACCTTGAAATGAAAAGGCACCAATTCAGCTTTGAATTGGTATCATTTGCAAAGTGAAAACCCATCCCAGTGAACGATCCTAGAGCCACTATGCTATAGTAGCTTTGTCTCTGCTACCCTAGTATATGGTGTAATAGGTTATAAATTTTGTTGATTACTCCCTCAATCAAGGAGCACCAGCTGGACACGAATCAGTTGAGACACCAATTAGGCATGAATCAAACCCCATCCCCACTTTTCCTTTCTCTCCAAGAAATCCTTTTTCTACTCTTCCTTTCTTTGTTTTTTTTTTTTTTTAAAAAAACAACTTTTAATCCCCATGCATCTTGCTGGCTTCCCAAGTATCAATTTTGACTTTTAATTTTTCCATAAAACATTTTTTTTTTCTTCTTCTTATGTAATCCATCGACTCTCCTTTTCTATTTTTTTTTTATATAATAAAAACAAAGTAAATAAAGCAATAAAAAAACATAATACAATAAAAAAAAATGAAAATAAAATGACACAGTAAAAGCATAATATAAATAAATAATAATGTTACTAAGAATAACAAAGATAACCATAAAAAAATAATAATGATTATAATAATAATAAGGATAATGATAATAATAATAATAATAATAATAATAATAATAATAATAATAATAATGATAATAATAAAAACAACTAATAATACTGGTACTAATAATAATAATATAAGATCCCTAGTCACTCGCAATTTTCTGAAAATAAATAAGTGGATCAATGAATAAATAAAGTAGGAAAAATAAATAAATACCACACACACATAACAATAATCTAAATATTAAACTAAAACACAAATAAAAAAAGAAGATAAAATGAAAATAAAAATAGAACATCAAGCTGATACAATTAAACATCGAAAACTCATATCAGGCAATCCAAATAAAATAATAAAGAAATATCAAGCTAAATACTCACCTAGTCTAAAAAATTCATCAATCAAGAAACTAATCTTAGAGAGTTAAGCTTACAAAAAAAAATAAATAATAAAAAATAAAATAAAAAAATCCAAGTGACCTGGGTGACCTAAATGGAAAGTGCCAAGGTGAATTAGGTGGAAACTAAACCAAGGAGGTGTCCAAGTGATAAAAAAACGTGCTAAGTGACTTAGGAGTGTACCTACCGGGCCAGGTGTATCTAAATGGGCCTAGGGTGCAAAAGTGGGCCTAAGGTGGTGCCCAATGGGTCATCAAAGAATATTTGTGAAGTATCAAACGGACACGTAATAGAACATGTGCTAGTAGGACAAAATAAAGGGCCTACACAGTGCTAGTTGCAGCATCCTCTGGAAAAGTAAAAATCAAATGCTTCACACGATTAACAAAATAATCTTCAAACTTGTTAAAAAGAAGGTAGTGTGAAAAACCAGCACTGAGAACTTAGTGTGTGTAGGGAGATGGCAAATCTGAAGAAGGTTTGCTCCAAGGAAGTCTTAAGAGCTCAGAAAATCAAACCTACAAGCTTTTCAAAAGATAAGAAATAACACAACTTAACAATCTTACTGATTAGAAAATCACCCTAAAAAACAATTTGTACTAGTTACTAAGTACATTTATTCCTTATTTGAATAGATTGATCATGGTATACCTGCCAACAAACTTCTACTTTCTGATGTACTTAATATGGGCCGCATGGCGTGTTCCTTCTTAATTTTCATTGTTCGTATGTTTCAAGTGTTAATAATCAAGGCGATGTTGCCTAGCTTTCACAAGAAATGATTATAAGAAACACTAATCCCATTTGAATAAGGAACTTGCCTTACTTGATGTCTTGCGAAAAAAAATAGAAATTCCTCATCTCACTACTACTAGTGGATTGAAGATCGCCTACAAGAGATGGAAACCCTAAAGTAACTTGGTTTCTTGATCATAACTAGTGCAGTTAATACCATAAGAAAATTGGAAAATTGGGAATTATAAGACATCTATATAATTCAAAGATGAAAATTAACTTATACTACAAAACTCTTGAAGCTTATGTATGAAATGATAACCAGAGACATACTACATAGACCAAATTATATACACTGAAGTTTAAATTTTATTTTGTCAATATTTTATTTTACTCCATTGCAGGAGAATTAATGCAAGGCTTACACAATAACAGAGCATATAAAGGAATTAAGAGACTAATGCGAGGAACAATATAAGGAGAAGTTTTGTGTTGCGGATCAAACACACGAGAGGCAGAATTCAGAAGATATTTGGTGGTAAACCCAAACATGATAAGGATTCTCAATCAAATTTCTTAGCATACCAACACTTAACAAGGAAATGATGTTTTTTCGGTTGATCATCCAAAAACAAAGTTTAAAGAGATCCCACAAACTAAAAATCTTTTTGTTAGAACCACTAACCTTTCAGGTAACTCTGCCGGTGGTTTCATGCCTTTGTAACTAGAGAGAGGCACCTTAACTTTTATTAGCTTGGTGAACTGTAAGGCGCATCAACACACATAGAATGGGTTTTAGGATTTGATAGTCCAATGGGTGCTCTCACAATCCCATGTATAGAGGAGGCCTTCATTCCAAAAATCTTCATTCCAAAACTTGTTGAGTCAAATAGAAGAAGAGTTTGGATTTGATCATCCAATGGGTGGTCTCACAATCCCATATATAGAGAAGGCCTTCATTGATGTAATTACTAGTAGTTTGAACAACTCATGAGAGAAAAATGTGAAATCTCTAACATTATTGACTTGTCAACTAGTCTCCATTTTTGGATTAGGAGAACTAGGTTTTTGGATTAAGAGAAACAATCAGGAGTTTGACAATCATTAAAATATCTAGTAGCAAATTTTATTTTATTTTTATTGATAAAAGGAATTATATTAAATGGAAAGAGGAAGCACCAAAAATAGTGCCCTCAAAGTATATAGGAAGTATACAAAAGCAGCCCAAAGGCTCGAAACCAAGGGGTTGGGGGGAGGAAAGAAACAAAACACTTCACTTTCCCTTACTTAGAGCCTAGCCAATCAAAAAAGCTAATAGGAGAAGAAGGGCTCAAAACTGACACCCTAACCCAAGATCAAATATTACATACAAAATAATATTTCAGTCTTTGAAGCGAAAACTCCTCATTCCTAAAAGCTAACAAATTCCTTTCCTTCCAAACTAACCAAAATATACATAAGGGGGCCAATTGCCATGCCTTTTTATGAGTTTTTCCCATAAACGCTCCATGCCACCTAAGAAAAGTTTCCTTCACTAAACACGAGAGAACCCAAGCCACACCAAATAGAGAGAAAAAAAGATTCCACAAAACCTGCGTCTTTACACAATGAAGTAAAAGGTGATCCACCGTCTCTACTTCAGAAAGACATAGAAAACACCTCTTTTCCATATAGTACCCCATCCTCTGACGTTGCTCCAAAGTTAAGATTTTACCCTAAGAAGCCTCCCAAGCAAAGAAGGCTACCTTAGGAGGCATATTTGCCTTCCAAATACTATCATAAGAGAACAAAGGAGAATCTTCAGGCTCCAAAATAGAATAAAGCGACTTGACTGAGAAAGCACCATTCTTTGATGCTGTCCAAACCACTCTACCTTCATCCTCCCTTCGCACCCTAAAGGCTTGGATCTTAAGCAGAAAATGCTCCACTATCTCAATTTCCCAATCATTAAACCCCCTTGAGAAAATAGGGGTCCAACTATCCCCATCGCCTTCTGGGCTCCAAACATCCAACACCAAAGCATCTTTAGACAAGGAGATGGAAAATAAAAAAGGGAATGACTCAAAAAGAGGCTTATCTCCACACCACTTGTCCTTCCAGAATCTCACTCTCCTTTCACTACCAACTTGGTAGGTTAATCTACTATTCAGAAACAACCACTCCTTTCTAATTGCTTTCCAAAGCTCGACACCATACTTCCCACTTATGGCTCAAGTGCACCATCCTCCCTCCTCCTCACCATACTTGTGACTGATGACTTGCTTCCAAAAAGCCTCTTTTTCATTTACAAAGCATCAATTCCACTTACTTAAGAGAGCTATATTCATCAGAGCTAAATTTCTCACACCCAAACCACCTTTCCTTTTTTTTTTTTTTTTTTCCAAGCAAACCAGGTTCTACTTAATAAGGTGTGGCCTCTGCACAAGAGCTCCTCCACCCCATAAAAAATCCCTCTGAATCTTCTCCAATCTCAACCTTACTTTTCTGGGCTAATAAAAGAGAGATATGAAGTATATAGGCATGCTAGAGAGAGTGCTTCGGATTAGAGTGAGTCTCCCTCATTTTGAAATATATTGTCTTTTTCACATTGCAAGCCTTTTTCGAAACCGATCTTCAACACCATCACAAATTGCCATTGATTTGAAGGGCCCCCCCAAAGGTAGACCCAAATAACAGGAAGAGGGACCACCCACTTTACAACCCAACTCCAAGGCTGAATCCTTTATATCATGCATCCTTCCCACCGGGATTAACTCGTTCTTCTCCTAATTGATTCTCGACCCTAAACAAGCCTCAAACCACATGAGAAGCCAGTATAGATAAGTTATTTGGTCATGAGACTCCTCACAAAACACCAAAGTATCATCCGTAAACAACAAGTGCGAGATCATAATCCCCTCACCACTCCGACCTCTCACCCTCCACCCAGATAAAAAGCCCCCACTAATAGCCATTCTCAATATAAAAAAAAAAAAAAAAAAAAAAAAAAAAACTAAACACCTCCATGGTTATCACAAACAAATAAGGGGAGAGGGGATCTTCTTGTCTCAATCCCCTGGAACTTTGGAAAAAACTGGAAGGAAAGTCATTTATTAGAATAGAAAATTTCACAGTAGAGATGCACCATCCACTTTAACCATCTCTCCCCAAAGCCTATTTTTTTAAGCACTGCCAACAAGAACTTCCAGCTGACATGATCATAAGCCTTCTCTATATCCAACTTACACAGCACACCCCCTTGATTGTTTTTCAACCTTGCATCCACAACCTCATTTGCAATCAAAACTGCATCTAAAATTTGTCTACCCTCCATAAAGGCATTTTGAGACTCCAAAATCACTTTCCCCATAATCTTCTTAATTCTATTTGCCAACACCTTGGCCAACAACTTGTATAGGCTTCTCACAAGGCTAATTGGCTTGAAATCTTTCAAATCTTCTACACCTCCCTTCTTTGGGACTAAAACCAGGAATGTAGCATTCAAAGACTTTACAAATCTGCCTCTCTCATGAAATTCTAAAAAAACCCATAATCTCAACCTTCACCACATCCCAACAAAAAAAGCCAAAAAACCATGGTAAAGCCATCCAGACCAGGGGCTTTGTCCTTACCTAGATCTGAGAGAGCTGCAAACACCTCTTCTTTCAAAAAGCAATCTCCAACCCCTCAGCCTCACTGCTGGCTAACCCCATAAAAGACAGCCCGTCGATACAAGGACGCAATCCCTCTTCTTCTGAATATAGCTTTTGAAATGCCTCTACCACACTATTTTTTAAATTATTCTCCTCCGAATGCCAACAACTATTCACTTTCAACTTGGACAACTAGTTTCTTCTACTATGAGCATCCACCATCTTGTGAAAAAATATGGTATTATTGTCCCACTCCTTCAACCACACAATTCCTTAGACTTTTGTCTCTAGGAGATTTCTTACCTCAGCACCCAAGACTTATAAGACTCCCTAACCTATTTTCTTGCTTCACACTCTTCTAGATTTAAAATTGAACATTTCTCTTTTTCATCCCAATACACAACTTGTCTGAGAGCTTCTCCCTTTTTAGTCTCAATGAGACCAAACACTTCTTTATTCCAATTCTTCAAAATATCTTTTAAGGCTCTCAATTTTGTGTCTAAAATAAAGCTAGAGGTCCCTGTAAAATTTAAACTCCCTCACCACATGTCATCATCTTGTCTTTGAAACCCCCCTCTTCCAACCACATGTTCTCAAATCTGAAAGGGGAAGACTCCCTCTTCAAACCTCCTTATTCTAGAAGAACAGGAAAGTGATAAGAAACTGGCCTAGTAAGAACTCCCTGCACAGCCCCATTGAAAAGGTTATCCCAGTTATCTGTCACTAAAAATCGGTCAAGCCTAGAAGGGGACCAGTTATTCAAACCGTCCCTCCAAGTAAAAGGATCCCCCTTAAAAGGAAAATCCCTCAACTCCAAATCCTCTACCACTTTTGAAAATCTTCTCATTGAAGTAGTAAGCCCACCCCTCTACCACGCTCCTCTGGATATCTTACCATATTGAAATCCCCTCACACACACCATGGATCACTTCATAAACCTTTTATTGACCCAAGCTCCTCCCTGAAATCCTCTCTATCCCTACTGCATATCGGCCCATACATACCAGTGAACACCCACATCAATCCGTCCACATAATTTTTGAATTGACACGAAATTGAGAATTACCCTTCTTCCAATTCAACCAACTCAACCATTCTGTTATCCCAAAACACCAAAATACCTCTAATTGCACCCCTAAAATTGATTGCTCTCCAGTCTAGTTGTCTTCTTGTCCCTAGACTACGAACAAGTCCCATAGTCATTTCTTTAATTTTAGTTTCCTGCAAAAAAACCACGTCCCCTCTTTGGGATTTTATGGCTGACTTAATGACCTTTCTTTTATCTCTGTCATTAGCCCATCTAACATTCCATGAAAAAAATTCTTATCTTCATTTGCACCCCGATCCAAAAGCCCCTCTAAAAATACCCACACTAGTACCAATTTTAGTTTTTTTATAGCTTACTTTCCACTCCAACTTCTTGAGTTCCTTACTGGATTTTGAAGATTTTAAAATCGTTTTCCTAAACACCCCATCCTGCCTCTTATGATCAATTCTCCCTTTCATCCTCTTGTGGACCTTCCCGATCCATCAACCGACACGACTCACAATTAGAATAATAACATATGAGTATGTGGAGAAAAAATGTTTTTCAAGTTTTGGAAAATTCGTCTCCGATGAGTGATTACTACTCAAAAAGTGCTTTTTTATAGCTTGTTATAAACTCTTTTAAACACCTTTGAGTAGTATTTATTACCTTTTAGCTCAATTGGCACATTAAAGACCCTTGAAAATGTTTCTAATCGGTTTTTGGCAAGTTTTGGTCTTTTGATAGCTTTTTTATCATTAAAACGAGCCAAGAATGAGGGAGAATTTTGTATAGTCAATGGCAAAGCAAGTTGAAGCTCAAGCACATGAAGAATCCAAGTTTTGGGAGAGCTTCGTAGCCTTTGCCAAATCAATCAAGTATGCAAGGAAGATAATCAGAGAAGAAATCTAACATCCAACAATTTCGCATGGCTATGCGAAATGCCAAAAGGAGTACAAACTGCAGGACAAAGAGCAAGACTGTGAAAAATGGTGTGAAATTTCACAAGCCTTGCAAAACCAAAGACTGAGGAAAATGAATTTCTCACCATATGCGAAATTTTGCAAGCCTTGCGAAAATCCTTTTGTGTAATTTTCAGATATTTTTGCACCAACTCCGTTAGATTTTTATCTCGAGATATTTTATGTAATTACCTATTTTCTCCTTGTAATCAGTTAAAGATATTTTTAGATATTTAGGATATCTAAATGAGGGGTTAAAAATATCTCTCTATATATGTCTTGAAATATCTCTTTTGTAATATCTCAGAAGAAATTCCAGAGAACACTTGTAAATTCTTTTAGTAAGAAATACATAGAGCTTTGCTCTGCCTTACCTTCTCATTTTGTTTTTATTTTCTTTCTAGCCAAACAACCTCTGAGGATGTTTTCTCAGAGGATGAGTGGCTAGGTTTTTCGTTTCTTAGACTAAAGGAAGCTAGGTAAGGGATCCGGCTACAAAGGTGAGAGTTTTCCTTGCTTTAAATGAAGAGAGTTGTTACTCATTAATGATTTTTATTTTAAGGTTTAACTTAAAATCTCTTAAAATCGTCTGGGCCAATACTTGGTAAGCTTTTCGGACTCCCTGGAGATCCATTAATTATCTTTTACAAGCCTTTAGGAGGTGGTTTAAAGGTAGGATTACCTAGAATGACCAATACTTGGTAAGCTTTTCGGACTCCTTGAAGATCCATTAGTTATCTCTTACGAGTCTTTGAAGGGTAATCCAAGGTTAGGATCACATTGAATGGCCAATACTTGGTAAGCTTTTCGGGCTCCATGGAATCCATGGATGTCTATTAGTTATCATGTACAAGCCATTGAAAGATGATTCACAGTGAGAGGTCTTTAGTGTTTGAAACCATTAATGGGAAACAACTGCAATTTTTCATGGACCAGTGGGATCAAATCTTGGTTGCTAAATACACACTGGTTCGGGAGATAACCATTCTTTATGTTATTATCCCCAACGCGAGGAAAAGATCCAGAATCTCCCCCTTTTGTCTAAGAAACTCGAACCTAGTGACCTAAAACTCCAAGAAACCTTTTCTTTGTAATTAATCTCAGTTACTATTTTTGGATAACTTAAAACCAACCCTTTTCAACCAAAATTATGTTTTCTTTTAAAGCTAACTCATAAAAGAAAAAACACCATTTTTGTTCTTTAACTAATATCACTTGTAATATGAAAACCCATCTCTATGGACGATCCTAGAACCACTATACTATGCTAGTTATGCTACCCTAGTGTATGGTGAATTAGGTTTATAAATTTTGTTGATAACTCCTGTCTAAGGACTGAATCAAATAGTACACCAATTGGGGACAAATCAATGAGGAACGGTCTTGTTTGGAGTTGCCACTTACTTTTCATTTTTATTTTTGAAATGGGAAAAATTAAGTAAGAACAAAAACCCCTAAATGACTCTAGTTAAGGAAAAAACGGTTTGCGAAACTCGATTTCTGGGTCTGGGAATCAGATTACCTATTAGGAAGGTACCTCATGTGAGGTAGCACCCCTCTAGGCTTGAAATCTGGTCTCTACTAGTGAATTGGGTACATTGGAGCATATATGTCAAAGGTCAATCAATCCCCCTAGGCTACATGGATGACAAGACTCATACAATCCTAGCTAGTATTTGACATGCATAGGAAATCAACAATCAAAACAATGATGTGTACCTGTGGTCCTCGGCCATGCGCTGCAAAGAAAGTGAGTCAACAAACACAAACATGTGGTAGGCATTCATGATGAAGCATCAAAGTTCACCCTTAAAAGAGGCAGTGAATGGAAATGAGGGAAACCAATGGTTTTATTCTTTTCACTTTCCCCAAACAACAATTCACCAACCTCCAACATCAAACCGAACCGAACTTACTTAAACCCTAATGCCCTTAACTCTGAAGTGGGCTCATTCTAATTCAGTTCAAGTCCCATTTCAAACCCTAAAGGAGGCCCACAAGTGCCCATGAACGGATAAAATTGAGCCCCTACGGATTCAGGATAAGACTATGCTTGACCATGGGTTATTTACATGCAACCTTGTAGAACCGATTGAGGACTAAACGCTCGCACTAAATCGAACCATAGGTGAATTCACATGAGGTCCAAAAATCGATTAAGCCCAACAAGGACTACATGGGCATGACATACAGAAATTCGGTGCAGGCGACACCCCTAAGATACATGCAAGTGGCAAAGGACAAAATTGAGGGTCTATAAATATGCCCCTCTTCGATAGAGATAATGAGTGTAGGGAATGTGAGTAAAAATACAAATAATGAGTGGAACGAAGTGAACTATACCGAAGAACTAAAAGAAAAAGACTAGAGATTTTGTCCTAGCACATGACGAGAGTAAGCTTGGAACATGGGGTCGTAATCACAAAAAATGGAACAACTCTATGTTGTGAACTTAAGGCTTTACGTGGAAAGAATGACTCTAAGCCATAGACGAAAAGATGACTCTAGGTTGTGAGCTTCGGGTTCTAAGTGGAAAAAAATAACTCTAGGTCATAAATGAGAAACAACTTTAGGTCATGAGCTCTGGGCTCTAAATGGAAAATAAATGACTCTGGGTCATAAATGAGAAAAACGACTCTAGGTCGTGAGCTCTGGGCTCTAAATGGAAAAGAAATGACTCTGTGTCATAAATGAGAAAAACGACTCTAGGTCGTGAGCTCTGAGCTCTAAATGGAAAAGAAAATACTATGGGTCATAAATGAGAAAAACCTCTGGGTCGATAACTCTGAGCTCTAAATGGAAAATAAATGACTCTGAGTCATAAATAAAAAATGACTTTTGGTCATGAGCTCTAGGCTTTAAATGGAAAAAAAATGACTCTGGGTCATAAATGAGACAAACGACTATGGGTCGTGAGCTCTAGGCTCTAAATGGAAAATGAATGTCTTTAGGCCATACATGAGAAAAACAACTCTAGGTCGTGAGCTCTGGGCTCTAAATGGAAAAGAAATGACTTTGGATCATAAATGAAAAACAACTCTGGGTCGAGAGCTCTGGGCTCTAAATGAAAAGAAATGACTTTGGGTCATAAATGAAAAACGACCTTGGTGTGGACCCTGCATTTTTAATGATGCGTTCCCACTCAATCGGCGAGACTCACTTTTCTTTTATTTGGTGAAAAATATGTTTTTTAGAAAAGACTTGGAGTTGCCACTTACTTTTATTTATTTTTAAAGGGGAAAACAAGCAAGAACAAAACCCTTAAATGGATTCCTGATTTTTTTTTGGAAAAGTTGTCTGCGAAAAACCTGAATCTGGGTCCAGGGATCAGGTTACTTATTGGGAAAGTACGGTAAAGACCGTAGCACCCCTCTAAGCCCCTAAAAAAATGGTCTATACTAAATAAGGTGAAGCAGACATGACAGTTAACTAGGAGATCAATGGATACCAAAATGATTATAGTTAAAAAATAAGTCATGATAACGGAATAATAAACAAAGTGAGAGTGAGAGTATACCTTATTAGCAAGTAATAAAGCGTTGTCATGAAAACAAGGTTAGTGTATAATGACAAGTGTAAAAAAAATCTCATACAAAACCAAATCCAAATCAAACAAAATTGACAGCACAACTTGCTTGAATTATTTTCAAAAAAATGTTATGAATGTCGGGCCCCCACCAAAGCCCAATTTATTTTTGTTATGAATTAATTCTCATAAATTCCATCATTTTGGAATTATAAAAACTTATTCATTTTTATATATAAAAAATTTGAAAATAGGAATTTTAAAAATTAAATTTGAAATTTCGAAAGTGGAATTTTTTTTAAAAAAATAAGTTTGGAAATTTTGGAAATCTCTTTGAGAATGGTATTTCAAAATAAATAAATAAATAATAATTAAAAATAAAAAATGAATAAATAAATAAATTTTGAATTTTGGAAAATGGGAATTTCGAGAATGGAATTTTGAAAAATTAAATTAAAAAAATTGAAAATTTGGAAGGATTATTTTGAAAAATGGAATTTCGGAAAATTAAATTTAAAAAATTGGAAATTTGGAAAATTGGGATTTCGAGAATGGAATTTCGAAAAATTAAACTTAAAAAATGAAATTTTGGAAGATTATTTTGAAAATAGAAATTTTTGGAAAATTGGAATTTTGGAAAATTATTTTTGAAAGTCGAAACATGAAGATCGGAGTTTTGAAAATTATATTTTGACGCACGAGAATAAAAATAAAATAAAAATAAAAATAAAAATAAAAAAGAAGGATGGTACGTAGTTGGTGGGACTCGCATGCCAAAGATGGCCATGCATGACCATAATAAAATGTTTAACGCTAAGAATTATCAACAATGACCTAGTGAAATAGTGAACTAAAAAAAAAAAAAAAACATTTTTTGCCATACAGCTAAAAAAATTTTTAATGAACTTAAAAAAAAAACTAAAATACTTTAATCAACTAAATGAAATGAAATAAATTAAATTAAAACTAATTTAGAAAAGGCATTTTACCATATGACTAATTAATCTAATAAAAATAACTTTAACTTTAATCACCCAATTAAACTAAAGATTTAAAGACTCCCACTTTTCATTCTCATAAGAAATTTAACTAAAACTAAAATTTTAATCGCTTGATTACTACTCAAAAAGTGTTATTTGATAGCTTGTAATTAACTCTTTTAAACACTTTTGAATAGTAGTTATCACCTTTTAACCCAATTAACATATTAAGGACCCTTGCAATCAATTCTAATCAAATTTTGTTAAGTTTTGGTGTTTTGATAGCTTTTTGATCACCAAAGCAATCCGAGATTGAGGAGAGTTCTTTGGAATCCATGGCAAAAGATGTCCGGACAGGGCGTTCGGACACACCATCGGAGGGCGGCGGAACGTGGGCTATGTCAGGCTGTCGGAATGACATAGCAAGGTTTGCTCACTTTAGACAATGATCCGAACAACATATCTGGATAGTATATGCTATCGTTCGGGGTGTGATGTTCGCGAGTACCGTGTGCTTCTCCCTGAGGGAGTCCGGATAGGGGAGCGCGCCATGTGTCCTCTTGGGGAATCCGGATGGAGTTGCTCTGGATAGCGATGCGCGCTCCGTGTCATCAGGGGAAGGGGTCCCTACACCTTGCACACGCAGACGGTCCCCCTTGCGATCCGCAAATGACATTCCACCTTCTCCGGATATTTCACATCCGGCGCCTAACGCTGGATGGGAGAGGAGGGCGTTTCAACTTCCCTGGTCAGACATGTCCGAATCCTCTGATAGCGCTCATCCGGAGAGTTTCGGAGCCATTTTGCACAGTGCCGCGGTGTTCTCCTAAAGCTTCACGATATTTTCGACCGACAGTTTGAGATATTTTGCTTTAGATATTTGATGTTTAAATCCCTAAACTCTCCTTGTAATCCACCTATCATAAGATTCCTTAGTCTTTAAGTAAGAATAAAGGGTGAATAACCTCTTATATATAGTTTTGTAATCCATCATCCTAAGACATATATGAAACCGACGAACAGAGCACTTGCTTTGTTTTTCATATTTTTGTTTTCTCGTTAGTTTTCTTTCTAGTCAATCAAACTCTAAGGATTTTTCCTCAGAGGATGAGAGGCTAGGCTTTTAGCTCCTTGGAGCTAAGGTTGCCGGGAAAGGTTCCAAGTGCAAGAATTTATAGCTTTGTGGTTTCAACCATTAAAGAAGAGAAAGTGTGATCCTTTAATGATTTCTATGTTTTTAGTTAACTTAAAACACCTTCAAATCACTTGCCTTACCTCTTGCGAGCTTTTGGGAGTTGGTTTGAAGGTAGGATTTTCTAGAATAGCCAACACTTGGTAAGCTTTTGGACTCTAAGGAGACATCCATTAGTTATCTCTTGCGAGCTTGTGAAGGGAAATCCAAGGTTAAAGATCACTTTGAATGGCAAGTGCTAGGTGAGAGGCACGAGCCATTGCAAGATGCATCAGTGAGAGGGATTTAGTGTTTGAACCCATTAAGGGGAAGCATCTGTACCACACCGGTTAGAGAATTAACTATATGTTAATTCTCTAATGCGAGGAAAAGAAACAAGTGACCGGAACTCCCTTTTTGTACAAGGAATTTGAGCCCAATGATCTTAACTCCAAGAAACTCTTTTCTTTGTAATTAAAATCAGTTACTATTTTTGGTTAGCTTAAAACCAAACCTTTTCCACCAAAGATTATGTTTTCTTTTAAAGCTAACCTTGAAATGAAAAGGCACCAATTCATCTTTGAATTAATATCAATTGTGAAGTGAAAACCCATCCCAATGAACGGCCCTAGAGCCACTATGCTATGCTAGCTAAGGCTATCCTAGTACATGGTGTAATAGGTTATAAATTTTGTTGATTACTCCATTCTGAGAACCACAATCAAGGGATACCAGTTGGACACGAATCAGCTGAGACACCAATTGGGAACGAATCATCGCTCAAACTTTTATCTATATTAAAATAATATCTAAAACTAAAATTAAGCAAAATTCAATTCTTTCATTACTATTGAAAACTAAAAATTTTAAATTTCCAACGTTTATTTGCATTAAAATAATATTTAGAAAAAAATAAAAAATACTAACTTTCCTATTAGCATTAAAAAAAAATAGCTAAAACCTAAGTGTTAAAAATCTAATTTTAATTAACCTTCTACACGAATTTTACCTTAAAAAAATCAACCATTATATTTGTCTATGTGAATTTTGAAAAAACCATCACATATTGATTGCACTAACTTATTTGATATCTAAAATCTAAAATACTAACACACATATTATATTACTTAATATCTAAAACCTAAAACCTAAAACCTAAAAATTAACTCAAAACTATTATTTTTAACACTCTAACTTTTATTAATATTGAATTATCTAAAAGAAATAATAAATAATAAAATTAAAAAAAAAAAACCAACTTTTAAATTATCACCTCCAATCGTCCAGAGCAAATCTATACAAAAAAATTAACTTGAAATTAATAATAATAATTAACAATAATAACTAAAAAAAATTATTCAAAAGTTAACAACTAAAAAAATTAGCTTGATTTATATTTATATTTTTATCAATCATTAATATATCTTATAGAAATTCATTGGATTTTTATGTGATTTTATAACAAACAACATGCCACTCATACATATTCCTACATACATTCACTAGAATTTTTTTTATTTATTCAATAAACCCATACCACTAACATATTTTATAGCTAGCCACAATCACATACGCAATCAAATTTCAGCCACTCATACAAATAGTCATTAACTTTGTCATGGTCGGCTTGCACAAAGTTCCGTTAGTGGCTGCATATTTTCAACCATTAAAAAAAATCAGCCTCATTCTTCATTAAGGCCATACCTAAATCATGAATAATTTCAATAGAATTTCAGCTATCAACTTTCTTCTATGCAAACTTCAAATTTATTAAAATTCAGGTATATTTCCATTTTGAATTAAAGCAAACTTTCAGCCATAACTTTCAGCTCGTTTATAAATGGTCCTTCACCAAATTTTCAGCACATTTCACTATGGATTTTCAGCCATGAGAAAGTTTCTATCCACAGCCACAAGTTCAGCCTTGAGATTCAGCACACCTATGCAGCCTTATGTCCTTATTTATCCACCAAAACCTTACTCCATTGATTTTAGAGCACAAAATTCACACATGTTGCCACTTCCTCCATTAAAACTCACCAATGCGGCATGAATTTCATCCTTAAAATCTACATATCCAATCCTTGAAATTTGAGTAGATTACATCATGTAAAACCTTAGCATACCTCCACCTGAATTTCACCCGTGAACTCATGCATATGCAGCCACAAACATAGTGTTGCCTAACCATCAGAATTTCCTATTATTTATAACAGAACTAGACTCCAAATTCATGTACCTGCAGTCACCGGGATTCGTCTTTCCTTCATTACATTTTCACCATAAATTTTTGGCCATTTAATTCTTCATCAACAACACCAAATTTCAGCCACGCAACCTCTTTGATTTGGTCAAGAATATTTCTTCAACAACCATGGGATCTTCACATGCACACCTTTGAATTTTTCAGTCACTTATATTTACCTATGCAACTATACTAAATTTCCATCCACTTCAAACATTAAAATAAATAAAAAAACACAAATTGTTATCATGATGACAACCAGCCACATTAAATCAATACATTTATATATCAATGTGTTCCAATTTCATTGAATTTCAACGTGATTTCATTACAATTTCAGCAACTATCCACTTGAATTTCCAGAATATTCAGCAAACATGGCCATTATTTCATGGTGGAAGATATTTCAATTGCAACTACATAGAATGGTGAAGATTGAATAAAACCATTGATAGACCCAAGTGAAGATGGCAGCGAAAAGGGTGGCCTCAGTCACCTAAATCAGTTTTCAAGTATCAGAGTGAAGGGATTTCTAGCCTCACGAGCCCAAAAATGGGTTTAGAAGTAGAGAAGTTGCATAAGGGGATAACAACAATAACAAAGTAAAAATAAAGGGGCCAAAAGATTCCATTAAATGCAGCCTCATTCCATGGGTTGTCAATAGGCTTCCAAAGCAAGTGGGACATATCATAGGTTCAAATAAGAATCAAAGACATGGTTCTCAAATATTTCACAGTAGGATGAAACAAAGTCAGGTTGCTTTCTGTTATAATTAAAAAGAATAGTAGATAGGACAATAGCAAGAAAACCATGTCATCTCAAAGATCAATAGAAATCAAACATGCAAGATATCCACATTCAGACCATAGCAATGATACCCATAGATGGCAAGAGAAAAGGAAGAATTCCATGATATTGAAGATTAACGATGAATCTATCACGATCATACCTGAACATGCTTCCCTCCTATAGTTGATAAAATGACCAACCCTCTTTACCAAAATTTCTCTACCTCCATTTTTTAGAAGACCTCTTTTTTTTTTTTGTTTTCTCTTCTCCAAACCTCTACTCAAGACCTCTTCTTTTCCTGCAGACTTTAAAAAAAACCTCATCCCCTCTCCAGACTCCTCACATCGTTCTTAAAAACCTCTCATATTTGCCGATCTCTTCTTTTCCTTCTCAAAATCCTCAACTTCTTTAAAAAAAACTCTGTTCTCCACTCTGTAAACACTCTTTCCAAAAAAAAACTATCCTCTTCCCCAGGTCAACTTACCTATCTCTTCCCCATAAAACCCCTTTTACATCATCGACCCCCTTTTGTTCTTTTTTTTTTTTTTTTTTTTGAAAGGTGGCAGCCCTCGTCTTGCATTTTTTGGGAGTTACCAAACTCCCATGCAAAATAAATAAATAAGTAACTACAAAAAAAAAACCTTATAATAATAAAAAAAAAAAAAATCATGCTAATTGGAAACAAAAATAGAAAATATCAATACATGCATATATGAGAAAAACCTAAGGATTAATTCATGCAATAATAATAATACTAATACTAATAATAATAATAATAATAATAAGATCACTAATCACATGCAATTCTCTGAAAATAAATTAAATAGATAAATAAATAAATGAAATAAGAAAAATAAATAAATACCAAATGCATATAATTAATAATCTAAATATTAAACTAAAACACAATAAGAAATTAAATTTTAAAAAATAAAAATAAATAAATAAATAAAAAGAAACAAACAACCAAAATATCAAATTGACACAATTAAATATCGAAAATTCATCTCAAGCAATCAAAATCAAAATCAAGCCAAATACTCACCTAATATAAAAAAATCAAGCAATCAAGAAATTAATCTTAGGGAATTAAACCCAAAAAAACGTCTAAGTGACCTAGGCCAAAAAGTGTCTAAGTGACCTAAGTGATGTAGGGTGATTAGAAATGTGTTAAGTGACCTAGGAGTGTACCTAATGGGCCAAGTGCATCTAAATGGGCCTAGGGTGCAAAAGTGGGCCTAAGGTAGTGGTAGTGCCCAATGGGTCATCAGAGAATTATTCTAAAGTATCAAACGGACACGTAATAGAACATGTGCTAGTAGGACAAAATAGAGGGTCTACACCTGGGTCGAAAACTCTAGGCTCTAAATTTAAAAAAAATGACTTTGGTTCATAAATGAAAAACGACTCTAGGTCGAGAGCTCCAGGCTTTAAATGGAAAAGAAATGACTCTAGGTCATTAATGAAAAACGACTCTAGGTCGAAAGCTTTGGGCTTTAAATGAAAAGGAAATGACTTTAGGTCATAAATGAAAAACGACTCTGGGTCGAGAGCTCCAGACTCTAAATGAAAAATAAATGACTTTGAGTCATAAATGAAAAACGACTCTGGGTCGAGAGCTCCGGGCTTTAAATGGAAAAGAAATGACTTTGGGTCATAAATGAAAACGACTATAGGTCAAGAGCTTTGGGCTCTAAATGAAAAAAAAAATGACTCTAGGTCATAAATGAAAAACGACTCTGGGCTCTAAATGGAAACAATTACTCTGGATCATAAATGAGAAAAACGATTCTGGGTCGTGAGCTTTGGACGCTAAATGGAAAAAAATGACTTTGGGTCGTAAATGAGAAAAATGACTCTAGGTCGTGAGCTCTAGGCTCTAAATGGAAAAGAAATGACTCTAGGTCATAAATGAGAAACGACTTCAGGTCGTGAGCTCAAGGCTCTTAAATGGAAAAGAAATGACTCTTGGTCATAAAAAAAATAAAAAAAAAAAATAAAAAAAAATAAAAAAAAAACGAATCTAGGTCATGAGCTCTGGACTCTAAATGGAAAATAAATGACTCTGGGTCATAAATGAGAAATGACTCCGGGTCGTGAGCTCTAAGCTTTAAATGGAAAATAAATGACTTTGGATCATAAGTGAGAAAAAAGACTCTAGGTCGCAAGCACGGGGTTCTAAATGGAAAGAATGACTCTAGGTCATAAATGAGAAGAACAACTCTAGGTCGTAAGCTCAGGGCTCTAAATGGAAAGAATGACTTTGGGTCATAAATGAGAAGAACGACTCTGGGTCGTAAGCTTAAGGCTTTAAATGCTAAGAATGATTCTAGGTCATAAATAAGAAGAACGACTCTAAGTCGTGAGCTTAGGGCTCTAAATGGAAAATGAATGACTTTGGGTCATAAATGAGAAAAACGACTTTGGGTCGTGAGCTTTAGGCTTTAGATGGAAAATGAATGACTCTGGGTCATAGATGAAAAACGACTTTGGGTCGTGAGCTCTGGGCTTTAAATGAAAAATGAAATGACTTGAATAAGCAAGAAATCAAATACTTAAATCAAGATGAAAGAAGAAGGATGCTCATGTAGGACAATACACAAACATCAAGGATCGGTGGGAGATGGAAAGAAAAAGGGGTATGCCCCAGTCTAGGATATTGGTACCATGTCAGAAGGGGGGTATGCCCCAATCTAGAATATTAGTACCATGTTAGAAAGTTGTAATTGCACACTCAGTTAAAATCAAATAGCTGAAAGCATCACACATAATCATCCATAACAAATCATGCACTATTTTTCACAACATTTAGTGCCCATAAAGTTGTTAAGGGGAATGCCCCTGGATGTACATTTGACATATGTGTCCCCTAGAGAACTAGCTACGAAAACGCATCCTCAAAGACCATCATTTATCTGAACACGCGAACATGACAATGCATAGGATATACCCCAAGGTATACTCTTGCTGGGTCAATGAATAAGGATGAATCTGATCTCGAACAAGCCCCGGAAGCACTCTATTGTATGAAGAATCCAGGCTTAATGTGGAGTATGTCCTAAGCATGGATGTCAAACCTTTTCAGGTGAGATGGACTGCATGTGTACATGTAAGAACTAATGTCATCATGTAAGGGTAGGAAGGTGTACCCACGTATGAACATGTCAAAGCGGTAAGCAAAAGTGTCCTCGATAGTCCCAACTCTCTACATCATCTGTCTCTGATCGTGGACCAAGGGCGAGGAGACTGAAAAGAGAAATCATTATGTGGTTCCTTGATATCCTTAAGAAACGGAGGTCGGACGACATCCCGTACTTCAACCAGTGGACGGAGCCTATCCAAATGAAATATGTTGAAGCAAGCACGAGATCTCGTGGCCTCAAGGTGGTCTTATCATAATGAAGGCTAGAGGTAAAAGGTGAATGAATGATAGGAAACAAGACCCAAATACCCAAAAGATAATTTCAAGCCTCTGAGTGTGCAATGTCAAATATCGGAGAATTATGTGAGCCTAGTGACTCAGCCTACATACAAATGAACAATGCCAAATGACAGGATATAAATGCTAGAAAACACACTGTTGAAGAGTAGAACGACGATTGAGGAGGGCAGAAGAAAATGAAAAAGGATAGGACAAATGATGAAGGAGTGCAGAAGAAAATAGTGAAAACAATTGGGATAGAAAACGTGATAACGTGTGATAATGAAGAACAACTCACCCCAATAATGACAGGTCGAAGCAGGCCACTTAAGGGCGGGAATGGTGATGTAGATAATGATCCAGGGGACCCAGCGCTAAGGAAACCCAATCCTCACTCCCGACGTGTCTCCTAGATCCATGCAGAAATGGATCATACAATGCTCTCATCCACTCTCAAAAGAAAAATAAAATCCCTTATATGAAAAATGACATTTGATGACTGAGCCGTGATATTGACGACTAACAAGGTTAACTTAAGCATCAATGAAATGAAAATCGAACGAGCTTACTTTTTTTTTGTGTTTTTTTTTTTGTTTGTTTATTTTTTTTCTTTCTTTTTTACAATGACGCCACAAACCAAGTAAGCTGAAGGCTACACTAACACAAACTAACAAGTGACTCTCAAACCCCAAACTCGAATGGTTCCTCCCAAACTAAGACTCTAAGATCAAAACCAGAGGTAGAATGAAGGGTATGACCTGCTTGATTTGAAATATTGAGACAAGAGCACATCATCATCACCCAAGGGAAAACAAAAGAGTGACAAGACGACACGATAAAAACAAAACTCAAAGACAGATGAAGCGACAATGCCAAATGGAGGAAAGAAAAACCATGAATGACCTATAAAAGGAACAAACAAACAATGACACAATGTGCTCACAATACTCTCCGATTAAGAAAATAACTGCAAATTGCACAATAAGAGGCCCCCAACCCAGGCGAGAAAAGGTATGCAAGGCTAAGTGAACAAAAGGGTCGTAATGTACCATGTGAGGCTCAATGGGCTAGCAACTGGATATATCAATGTATGGATACGCAAAAGGGACATGGCTACTCGAAACAATGGCCATCCATCATTCGACCATGATCTCACGCGTAAAACTTCTTCAGTTGATCCATGTTGACTGGCTCTGAAAACTGATTTCCGTCCAGATCTATCAACCAGGCGGCTTCCTCTCAAGTCAACTCTCAGATAACATAAGACCCGTTCCAATCTAGTCTAAAGTTACCCCTAGGGTCACTGATTAATCTCTTGATGACCCTCAAGACTAGGTCACCCTTCTGAAATTTACTGAGCTTAATCATCTTCCTGAATGCACAAACCATTTTCCTCTAATAAGCATGCATGTGATCTGCAGCCCTCAATCTCTTTTCATCAAGCAAATTCAACTGATCGTATTTGGCTTGCAACCAATCTGTCTCAGCAATCCAATGCTTCAAAGCTATTCTTAATGAACCCACTTCTATCTTAGCAAGCAGGACAACTTCCATACCATACACCAACGAAAAGGGGGTAGCCCTTGTGGATGTGCGAAATGACGTGTGATATGCCCATAATGCAAAAGGAAGCTTCTTTGGCCCATCCTGAGATGTCTCGACCATCTTTTGTAAAATCCTCTTGATATTCTTGGTTGCGGCCTTAATTGCCCTATTAGTCTGCAACCAGTACGCAGACGACCGATGGTGTTGAATACCATATTCCTGAACTAGTGTATCCACTTCACCTTTGAAATGTACCCCTCTGTCTGAGATCAACTCATGAGGAATCCCGTATTGACAAATGATATGTGATCTAATAAACTTGGCTGGCTTAGCCGCTGCCTTAGACACTATCAAGCTGGCATAAGAAGCAGCCTCCACCCATTTGGTGAGATAATCAATAGTTACCAGGATGTACTCATGACTACCTGAGGATTTTGGAAAGACATTTCCGATCACATCAATACCCCACGCTGAAAATGGCCAAGGGAATGTAAGTGCATGTAGCTCAGATGGAGGTACATGTATCAAGTCTCCGTGCATTTGACATTCTGGACATCTCTATACAAACAGGCAGCAATATGTCTCCATCGTTAACCAAAGGTAGCTAGTCCTCATGATTTTATGTGCCAGCATGTGACCTCCCATGTGTGGTCCGCAGACTCCTGCATGGACCTCTCTCATCACTCTATCTGTTGTGGCTCGGTCTATACATAACAACAACATGCCATTTGATGACCTTCTGTAAAGGGCATCCCCACAAAAAACAAATCTGGTGGCCAACTATCTCAATGATCTCTTATCTTTGGTCGTGGCTTACTCAGGGTAAGCACCATATGCCAGAAACTGATGAATATCATGATACCATGGTAGCTCAACCTGATCCTTAATATTTCCAATCAAACAATAGTAAGTTGGTGCAGATCTGGTCTTAATCAACAATGGTTACATAGTCATCCTTGCAGAAATCTCAATCATAGAAGCCAAGGTGGCTAACGTATAAGCGAACTGATTCTCTGCCCTAGGCAAATGTATATACCTCAACTCATCAAATCTATCAATCAACAAGTCCAAGTAAGCATGGTAAGGTTTCAGCTTTTCATCTCGAGTCCTCCAAATACCCTGAGTTTGCTGTATAACCAAGTTGGAATCGTCATGAATCTTCAACTGTCTGACCCCAAGATCAAGTGCGGTCTCTAGACCTGTGATGCATGCCTCATATTTCACAACATTATTCGTCAACCGGTGATGATCGAAAAATGCTAATCGAACAGACCTGGGGATATGATCACCCTGGGGTGATATTAACAAGATGCCAATGCCAAATCCCGACTGATTGACGGCACCATCAAAGTACAAACACCATCCTGCAATACTGGCAACCGAAACAAACTGTTCATCAGGGAAATCATCACCAATCGGCCTATCATCGGATATCGGTAATGAAGCTAAGTGATCTGCGACAATGCTACCCTTCACTAATTTCTGCGTGACCTACTGAATATCAAACTTTATCAACAGTACCAACCATCTCATGAGCCTACTAGTCAGAACAGGCCTGTCAAACAGATATCTCAACTGATCCAATTGCGATACCAAGCGTATGGAGTACTCTATCATGCAGTGTCTCAGTCTCTTAGTGGCCCAAACCAGTGCCAAGCAGAGACGCTCAATCATAATGTATCTGCACTCATACTCAAGCATTCTCTTACCCAGGTAGTAAATGGCTCGCTCTTTCCCTAAATCATCGAGCTGAGCTAACATGCACCCTAAAGCCATGTTTAAAACTAACAAATATAGAAGCAGAGGGCACCCCAGTGTGGGAGGCACTAGGACTAGAGGAGAAAGGAGACACTCTTTAATCTTCTCAAAAGCGTGTTGGCAATCATCATTCCAAACTGTAGGTCGGTTCTTTCTCAGGAGACGGAAGATAAGCTCACATATGTCTGTTAATCCAGCAATGAAACGGCTAATATACTATAACCTGCCTAGAAAGCCTTTTATCTCTCTCTGAGTTTTCCACACTCGCTGACGATATATCCTAACAACTTCCCAAAAGTTACCCCAAAAGTGCACTTCTTAGGATTTAATCATAATCTGAGCTGTCTGATCCTCTCGAAGAATCTCTATAAGGCTGCTAGGTGATCTGTCCTGTCTCGGGATTGCACAATCATGTCATCTACGTATATGTCAACATTTTTTTGCATCATGTCATGGAGCAGAGTAGTAGCGACTCTCTGATAAGTGGCTCTTGCATTCTTCAACCCAAATGTCATGACCCTGTAGCAATAAGTACCCCACTCAGTGATGAAAGATGTATTCTCCATATCCTCTAGAGCCATCAAAATCTGATTATACCCAGAAAACCCATTTATAAATGATAACATAGAATGCTCTACAATGCTATCAACCAACATATTGATGTGTGGAAAGGGAAAATCATCCTTAGGACTAGCCTTGTTAAGATCCCTGTAATCAACACAAACCCTAACCTTGCCGTCCTTTTTAGGAATGAGAACAACATTAGCCAGCCACTTAGGATACTCGACCACGGATAAGAAACCGACACTGAGTTGTTTCTGAATCTCTTCTTTAACCTATAAACTCCATCGGGGGTGCAGTCTTCTCAATTTCTGCTTAACCTGTCTAGCATGTGGCAGAATGGGCAGGTGATGCTAAACTATAGAGGGGTCAAGGTCTGGCATGTCCTCATATAACATGCAAATACATCCAAGTATGACCTAAGTAGGTCAATCAGTCTACTCATCTCGTCAAGAGATAGGGAAAATCCAATCTTAAGCTCCATTGGCTGATCAATTAAAGGTCCTGAAATCCACTAACTCGGTGCTACCAGAAACGGGTGTAACTTTCCTTTCTTCTGAGTCTGAATCACAATCTGACTTACCACTTAGTGTGCCATCTGGGTCTCTCGCCTCATCAATATCATGTATCTGTGTTGTGAGTGCCTGAGGTGTGATCAAAGGAAAGTGTTGTGACCCAGGTAAGTACTAAAAAAAAGGCTTATATCACTATTATTTCGATCAAACATAACATCATAACGGGTAACAAACCCGGACATAGAGTCAAAAGAAAGAGGTGGGTCCATAGGATCAGACATTCCCTCAACAGAAGTAAAACTAGGGGTAGCAACATCAGTACTAGAGTCATCCCCATCCATTTCAAGCATAGAAATTCCAAATAGATCAAAAGCAGAATGAGGCCCGCGTGGAGCTACATCAAGAATACGACCTATGCCAATCATGTCCATCTCGTCCGTGTAGGCATCATCAAGGGTTACTCCATTAGTTCCATCCCAAGAATCCACGAGCAATCCATAATCAAAGTCCTAATTTGGGAAACACATAGAGAACATGCTGGCATGGTCCGATGACGAGGGTGCAACTATCACAGCGTCGGATGCCTCGGTGATCCTAGAACTCAAATGTATCTGACCTTGTGCTTGTTGGATATCCTGAGTCTCCACTGTCTTCGAAATATGGTCAATCTCCTCCACGCGGGGTACATGCTCTGAAACTCTAATAAAGTAGTTAGCCAAGCGGAAGGTATACAGGTGAAGGAGATAATCAAACAGAATGCCAAAAAAACGAGCCCTCACCTTGTCCATGCGTAGTCGCGCCATGTGACGAGCATCTTCCTCTGTAGGAGTGTAACCCAAACTAAAGAGTGCATCATGATTAACTATGAATGCAAACTCATGTGGCCCCTGTTGGCGATGACCCAATCCCAAGCCAAGTAAATAAGACATGTCTCTCATCATGCTAAGCACTAAGGTGCTCCTGCATTGATCAAACAACATAGGCACCATGTCTTTACTGTCATCCTCCAAGATGAGTGCTTGAACCTTATCAAATGTGAACCCAGTCAAATGCAAGTCATCATCACTGTGGCTAATTTGCAACACAGGCTCAGAGGAAGTGATGATATCTCTGTCAGACTGTATCGAGATGACTCGTTCCTCATGTATGAACTTTACCTTCTGGTGAAGGGAAGATGGTATGGTGTCAGCCTCATGGATACAAGAGCGGCCGAGAAGCAAGTTGAAGGATGACTAGATCCTCAAAACCTAGAATAGCATGGAGTATTTGATTGGCCCAATCATAACGTGTGCAGTAAGTGTACCCATAACAGTCCTCTGAGTCCCATTATAAGCTCTAACAGTTTATGTAAAAGGTTTAAAATCAGATAGAGAAAAACTAAGAGCAATGGTTATAGCCAAAGGACAAACATTCAGGGTAGAGCCATTGTCCAGCAGGAGTGTCGACACTCGATGGCTTGAACATGCAACACTGATATACAAGGAGCGAACATGACCTGATCCCTCCAAGGGCAAGTCTAATCAGAGAACACAATACATGTGGCTCTGTCAGCTGTCAAAATGTGTATGAGCCCCTTTGGGGTAGTAGAGGTGTCAATCCTAATATGGTTTAGGGATCTGTCTAATGCATCTTTATGCGTACTAGATGAGGCCAAAAGGCTCCAAATGGATATATGACCCTATTAGTGCACAGTTGGCGCAAAATCTTATCATCCTATCTTTAAAGCTCTTTTCTAGTGGTTGTACCAACAAATGGTCTATCAATGGGTGGAGGCTGGGCTACTCTCCTACTCTATGCGACTATCTGAACATCCCTACAAGCGGGCCCATACCCCTTAGGGAACAGAATGAAAGACGTCATGGGTAGTACACGCTGCAAATACCCTGGTGATACTAACGACTATTTAGGAATCCCACCTGGGGTCAATTTGAATGGCCTGGGGATCTACTGGTCAGAGGTATATCCAATGAAGTCTGAATCCTCATACAATCTAATCGGTTGAGGAGTCTCTCCATCTCATCCCATCATAAATATTCCATCCCCTGCGAACTCAATCAAGTGTACCTTTCTTGGGGTGGAGGTATGACTCTAGTATCGTGAGTAGGGAACGAATCTATGGTCACACCAAGTCATCCCAAGTCAACTAAGCCTTGATCAATGAGATCCTAAATAGCATGTCTCAAAGTTGAGTAACTGTCTATGTCATGACCTGCCCCCTGGTGGTAGGCATAATGAAGATCTAATCGATATCCTGGTGGGGTCGGCTACGACGATGGTCTAAGTGATAATGGAGCAATCAGTTTCCCTTTGACTAACCTCTAAAAGGCTTGGCTCAGGGGCATCCCAAGCTATGAGAATTGTCTAGCGGACCTCGGTGGAGGCGAGGCTCTATACTGATGATGGAACTGCGTAGGTGGCCTTTGAGTCACCTAAGTGGCATATATTGGCTGCGGTGGCAGGTACAGATAAGCAAACCCTGCTAGCCTGGTGGGGACTATTGATCTGTACTGATCATGTTGTAATGTTGGATAAGAAATATCTAAAAAATTTCTCTGAGTCTGAGGGTGTCATGAAGTCCTATGACCCATCATGCCAATAGTACCAACATCTGATGGTCTGGGGTTTGACCTGGGTTTCTTCTCATTTGAGTCTGAAGATGAAGAATTTGCCTATAATCCTCTGGCTATACCGTCTTCGATGTCGTAGAGGGCTTGTACCAATGAGCCAAAATCAATATGAGGAAAACCCCTGAGATGTCTGGCAAACCGGGGCTAAAGGTTGCGCATAATCATACTGATCTGATCTCGCTCTGAAGGTCTGTTAATAATTTACGATATCTTCTCCCTCCAATGGGATATGAATGAGGTAACTGCCTCATTTGGCCTCTGTCTAAGGGCCTCCAACTCTTTTCGTGATACATCCACTACTATGTTAAAGGAGTATTGTCTGAGAAACTCCTGTGCTAAATCACTCTAGGTCTTGTGCCGTGAGGGGTCTAGTGAAGCAAACTTGCGCGGCACTACTCAGTGACAGGGGAAACAATAGAATCATTTGTGCCTTATCTAGTCTGTGGCTGTGCATAACAGCATTGTACAACTGCAAGTGGATGCAGGGACATCTGATCCCCGTGGATCTCTCAATATCTGACATGCAGAACTCAATAGGCAATGCTGCAACTGGAAAATCTTCATACCCATCCCAACTCATAACTCCATTTGAAACATGCAACAACTTCATTCTCTACTCAATCTTATCAATGTGGGCCTGAGTATCATCTGTAACCTGTACAGGTGCCACAACAGAATGTGGCGTAATCTCAGCTTGCCCATGTAGAACAAATGCCCCAGCCTGTGGGGCAGACTGAACTGGTAGTGGTGGAGGTGGGGGAACCGTGTGGTCATGCTATATGGTATAGCCAGATGGTGGCGGTGGTGCTATAGTAGAGTCATATGGGGTGTTCCCCTGAATCGGTACTGGCTGGGCCTGGTGCCCATCAATCTTCTGTCCTAGTCCTAAGATAGTGTCTCTGATCGACGCCATAGTGTTTGTGATCTCAGCTAGTTAGTTAACCGTAGCATACTGGGGGTCCATATCTATATGAACTGATGGTTGTCCTATCTAGCTATACTGATCCGATCCTTTCACAAGTATACCTCTAACCCTGATCCAAGCTTTAGAAACCAGGTCGTATTCTCAATCAACAACCTTGTAACGAAAGGAAGGGTATCAGCCCCCTGTGGCTATCAAACTTGAAATCAAACCAGTAATGTAATCCCATAAGTAAATCCTCCGAGGGAATGAAATGTCTTGTGATGCCAACAGCTAAACTAATACATGGCCCCATGTGCGGTGATGGAACTCTGACATGGCAATATCCTAAGGGTAAGAGTTTTGTCTAGTCTATACTAATGATAGGCGAAAACATGACCTAAAGACTAGACGACCGCACCCACAGGGGATAAGTAACCTAGGATCATAACCAACAAACAAAGTGACACATTGGCCACACATTTATCCATGAAATCCAGCTCAAGGCTATATGGGTCTTCATTGCTCGGATATCCGTCATCTCCATAGTGCTTCCAAACATCGATATAACCCCTACGCTATACCCTACTCCAAGCCCTCATCTTGGTCGAAGGCAAACAATTGGGAATGATTCCCATACAATTCGAGAAGCCAATGAGGGACAGTTGACCAAGACTAGAAACTCGGATGTAAGAGGATACATGTGCGTCCCACAAAGACAAACAACAAGCAGTCATGCAAGAGATAGTGAGTCATGCAGCAAACATTCATGCGCAAAGAGCTGGCCTACCACAAAATCTACATACAAACTAATCATCTATGCCTTCATGAACCACAAGACCAAGCATTACCACCAATGAGTGAACATGCTACAATCAATCAACTGAACACATAGGCAACAACAAATCACAAGTTTAAGCCAAATGCCAACCAAGTAAGTGATCATCAATCATCCAAATGGCCCAAAAGTCCTCTAGTCAATGAACCATATGCTCCAATATACCCAACTCAAGTTCAAGTTTGATCATCTTATGAAACCAGAGATTCTGGGTTCGATCCCCAGCAGAGTCGCCAATTTGTGGACCCTCCCTCAGTCCATTAACCGACGCAACTCATGATTAGAATAATAACATATGAGTATGTGGAGAAAAAGTGTTTTTCGAGTTTTGGAAAATTCGTCCCCGATGAGGAACGGTCTTGTTTGGAGTCGCCACTTACTTTTCATTTTTATTTTTGAAATGGGAAAAATTAAGTAAGAACAACAACCCCTAAATGACTCCAGTTAAGGAAAAAACGGTCTGCGAAACTTGATTTCTAGGTCCGGGGATCAGGTTATCTATTAGAAAGGTACCTCATGTGAGGTAGCACCCCTCTAGGCCTAGAATTCAGTCTCTACTAGTGAATTGGGTACATTGGAGCATATAGGTCAAATGTCAATCAATCCCCCTCAGGCTACATGGATGACAAGACTCATACAATCTTGGCTAGTATTCGACATGCATAGGAAATCAACAATCAGAACAATCATACATACCTATGGTCCCCGCCCATGCGCTGCTAAAAAGTGAGTCAATAAACACAAGCATGTGGTAGGCATTCATGATCAAGCATCAAAGTTCATACTTAAAATAGGCGGCGAATGGAAATGAGGTCAACCAATGGTTTTATTATTTTCACGTTCCCCAAACAACAATTCACCAACCTCCAACATCAAACCAAACCAAACTTACTTAACCCCTAATGCCCTTAACTCTGAAGCGAGCCCTTTCTAATTCAGTTTAGGTCTCATTTCAAACCCTAAAGGAGACCCACAAGTGCCATGAACGGATAAAAACGAGCCCCTATGGATTTAGGATCAGAATACACTTGACCAAGGGTTATTTACATGCAACCCTGCAAAACTGGTTGAGAACCAATTGAGGACCGACTCAACTGGTTCGGGCAGAAATTCGTTTTTTTTTTTTTTTTTCACACAGCAAGACTAAATTTAGTTATGAAGGTCTAATCCTTTAACCAAGCCAAAACCTGATCGTGACGAGTTTATTTACATCGAAACCAACCAAGAAAAGATGGCCAAATCGACCTTCTCCTTACCAAAAAATAGCTTAGATCATGATGGCCCTTTCCTTTTTCAAGGAAAACAAACCTTCGGGGTGATGAAATTAAACTCAGTTATTACCAAAGAAAAGAAAGATAAGAATAAAAATAAAAAGGAATGGTCAAACAAATAGAGCATGATGATTCACCTTAATGTACTTTTGGAGGATACCCACGTGAGCCTATGAGAATAACACCCTAGTGCATGTTGACAATCAGTGGAGAAAAAAGTGGCAGCACCTCCTTCCTCAAATTTTGGTATGTAACACTGACCCGTGGCAACGTGATAGTCGTTTTCCCTAAGATGCAACTGTCTGTGTGATATTCTATTCTCTGTTTTTTTTTCCTTCATCTTATTTCTCTCTAGGTGCCAAACCATCAAAGATGTCTTTAATTTTTTTCTTCCACGTTTTCAGTTCTTCATCTGCAAACTCAATTCACCCAAGTTTTTTTTTTTTTCCCATTTTTCCTTTTGTCTAGATTTTTTTCTTTTCTCTCTTTCTTCCAATCATGCACTACCTTATTTTTCTTCCCTTTCAGCTCTAGAATCACCCATTGTCAGCCTCGGAACTTCAACTCTTGGGTCTCGAGATGGGCAGCTACCCTTCATAACTCTATCATTGCTTTCCCACCCAGAATCCACTTGGATTCAAGGTAGGTTGCAATCAACCCGCAAAATAGCCTAAATCGGACCTAAAACCATCCTATAAACCTATCTAGAGCACCAAGGCTCGAACCGACCAGAAAAACTGTGCCAAAAATAGAGCCATTCATAAGCAGCCTCGATGAACCGGTTGCCAATTCAGTCAACCGGTTGAGAAAAATTCTCAAATTTTGACAGAACGTTCCTTAAAGAATAATGAATCTAACAAAAAAACAATGTGCAATTCCGAGCTCGAATGAGGGAGAAATGACGAAAACAAGCAAGTGTGTTCTGTCATGGTCTTTAACTGAACTGAGGTTATGGAAACCTTAACCTCTATCCTGTGGCATGATATGAACCAAGGAATAGGTCATTATGACATTTTGTAATGGACCAAACACACGCACTAAATTGAACCATAGGTGAATTCACGTGAGGCCTAAAAACCAATTAAGCCTAACAAAGACTCCATGGCCGTGACATATAGAAATTGGTGCAGGCGACACCCCCAAGCTACATGCAAGTGGCAAAAAACAAAATTAAGGGTCTAAACTCCTCAAGATGTACAAAATTTCCTCTTCAAACCCTTCCGTCAGCATACCAAGGCATCGACTGAACTTCACAAGATAGCTAGAGCTCCACCCTTCATCCCGCCTCCCCTCTTCCAGATGAAAGTCAATCATTTCCTCTAATGAACTCGCATAATCTGATCCAACTGGGACAAGTGCTAGCTTAGTCGCACTATCACTACCAATCGAACCTCAATGAGGCTCTTTCCAGCCACCGAGTATTGACAAATCTTCAGTCTGCACTACTTGCAGCGGAATCCAGCCCATCGCCCCTTTCGTTCACCCTTTCGCTCCGCTGGAAACCCCCTTCGACACCAATAAAGCTTTGTCGGGCCCCAAGAAAGGAGTAAAAGAAGAAGAACCCTAAAACCCCAAAGAAAGAAGAATAACCCTAAAGCCCTAAAGAAAAAAAAAAAAGAGTTTAGGAATAGTAGAATACCTGGATGCTTCCTCCAACAAAGCCTCGTCGGTGAACTTCAGACGACCAAGAAGTGACTCCCCGACAACGGCATCTTCAATGGATAGGAGCTCTTGCTCTAGCCCCATAGCACCCCCCGCGGGCTTAAAAAGAGCCCTAGAAGAAGAAGGCCTACCCAATAGGCTTGTGAAGGCCTTATTAAAAGTGGGCCCAAAAGGCTCTAAAGAGCTATCACCCAGGCTCGCCTCTACTGAACTAACAGGATTTAGGCCTTTGGCCCATTCCACTCCATATTTACTCTACTCTCATATGACCCCATCCTATCTCCCCTCATATTCATATAACCCTCTGCCTCGAGGCCTCAACCTATTACAAGATAGAATTCCATCTATAAGACATATAACCCTTCCTTCCAATATAGACATTCATGGTAAGGGATTTCAAAACAAAGAACCCAACCCTCTCTATACAAGCATCATTCCTCTCTATTACCAGAAGAAGTACAAATATGCTCTCTCATCCAAATTGGGTGGAATCCATTTGATAAACCTAAGTCACATGGACAATGTATACCTTCACAAAGGTAACAAATATATGAGAACCACATGAAGATAAAGTGCTACATTGACCCCAAAAATTAGTATCAATTGTACAAATGAAGCATCATTTATCTACCATGCTCAATGTGCCAATAAGGATTCACCTGCTCAATAATGATATAACTCAACCAAATCCCCAAAATTTCATGCATTTATCCATCCAAAATTTCATTTATGGCCATAGTCCAACCAACAATGCTAATCTCAACACTCCATAGGGTAGAAATTCCAGTCATTTCCTCCTCTCACCAATTCTCTTCCTCTATTATAGATCTGTCCCCATAAATGACATTATAAACTGTAATTTTCCTTAGAATATAATCTCCATAAAAAATATTTCAAATTCTACGAAAAAAAAAAGTGTGGATTTAAAAAAATAAATAACAGCAAATTTTCATTTCTAGTTAGCATAACACAAATGCATTAAGAATTCCATCTATCGAGGTGCACCATCACAAATTGATACAAAATAAACAAAAATATGTAGACTATGTCATGGTTTGAATCTCACAACTATTCACACAAAAGGATACGAATTAATAAAAACTCAAACAACCTTAATTCTGAAAATGCACTTAAAAGCAACAACAAAAATCACATAATTCACAACCAATTAGAAACCAAAGCGAACTTGAAAAGTGAACCGAATAGCTTTAGAGCTTGAGATGTGAGAGTGCCACAACAAGCAGCAACCAGCTTGAGGTATACAATCTGCTCGGAAAGTGGAAACCCTAAAAAGCCTCCAAATCTTCTGACAAATGTCCTAGAAAGTGGAAACCCTTAAAATTGGATAATAAAAAGATATCAATGAGTGAATCAAAGAAAAATACCTGAAGAATTTTCTTTAAAACTACTGAAAGATCACTAAAAAAAAAAAAAAAAAGTTCTTAAATGATTGAAAATTCACACCTACAATGGAAAAAAAATTGGGTCTCGGTATTAGGGTGAGCAGGAGAGGTGTTGGCAATTCCGTCTTAGCGTCGTGGTGGGGGGTGGTGGGAAAGGGGGGAGCAGGAGAAGTGCCAACAGCTTATAAATTGGTCTTATGGTAGTGGGCAACTTTAAAATACATATGTTAACGAGCATGAAAAAAAATGTGTTTATTGGGTCATGTACAGAAGCGACCCATTAATTGTTGCAACTATAGGTATACCTATAGTAACATGTAATCAATTAGTGCTGCTATAAGGCTGGCAAAAGCCTTTTTCCCTTGCGGCTCAAATAAGTGTAGGGCTATATACACTCTTTAGTTGTGGAATTTTCTTAGGGAAACTTGTGTTTGGGGCTAATAATATCAAAATATTATGAGATTGGAAACCCAACTTTTGATTTTTTTTTTTTTTTTTTAATATAACTATTCTAATTCCAAAAATAATATAGGCTTCATGCACTTTAGGCTCAACTATTTTTTAATGCCTAATATGCCCTCATTTTTTTGCCAGGTTAACCTCCATATGTAAAAAAAATAAAAAATAAAAAGGAAAACTTAATAGCAGGGCTTTGCTCGAGCATCACTAGAACCTCTAATAGATGACCATAACTCCTCCCAAACTTCTTCACCTCCATCAACGAACTCTCCACCGTCGGGTTAACTGCTCTTCTCCTACCACGTGCCACCAGATCCTCTGCCCACCTCACCAACCTCTCAATGTGTCACGCTATGCTCTGGTGCTACAGCCTCGTCGCTTTCACTATCAACGATGTGGTTTCATTGCAGTCACCTCCGCGACTCATCACCAGTGGCGGTCGAGGGAACCTCGACTCTATGTACCGCATCAGCATCTCCCCTGATCCTGAAAGGGTGTCGGAGTCACACTGCAAAACCAGCATATTGGGCCTGAGAATCAATGTCTTGGCCAACACCATTTGGATGGATACGTATTTGTGGTGCAGGGCGAACCGAATGTAGGAGGTGAAAGAAACCATTGCAGATCCGTAGTGTATGACGACAAGTGAGTATTTAACGAATTCGCAGGGCGCAATCTTCGTAGTAGATTTCTTAAGCTTCACGCAACCGTTTCCTATTGTGCAGAGAGATCAAGATCTGAGAAAAAGATAATTATCGTGGGAAACAAACAGGGGGTGAGTGGAAGGGAGTGTTGATTGGAGCAAGTCGTCTTGAAGATTTTTCTTGTTCGCTTTTGAAGGAATGATGGCCTATTGCTTGGTTCCTGGTATGCTCCTTGGCTTTCAAGTTTTTCTCAATTTAAAAATTCGGGTTTTTTTTTTTCTCGATTCTGCTTCTTTCTATTAGTTGTTTCTAATTTTCATATTTTAAGTTTGAAGAAAAACCTTGCATTTGCAACTAAAAATGGATTATTTCTATGTTTTGAAGAATAGGAGAAATTGATGCCTTTGTTTGGCTTTGTAGAATGATTTCTTATGGGTTGGGTTATTTATGCAATGTGTGACTCAAATCAACACTTATTTATAGCAACTTTCACTTATATAGCAACTTCAAATTTCTTGTTAAAGCAATTTTCATTTATAGCGACTTCAAGTGTCTTGAGATATCTTTAACCATATGACCCACAAGTCGTATTAAATCTAGATGGAACTTACAACATATCTGGTTACAAATCGCATTGTTATTTTGGGGACTATACCTTAGGTACTACCTTAATAGCCCTTAGGTACCACCTTAATTTACTTTAGGTACTATCTTAACCGACCTTAGGTACTACCTTAGTTAAAGTTGGGTACTACCTATTCAAAGCCTCAGACCTTCCTTTGTGACCCTTAGAGCATGCCATTATGTGATTATTTTATGTGTTCAATTGGTTCACCTTTGGTTTTTTAGGGACTGTACCTTAGGTACTACCTTAATAGCTCTTAGGTACCATTTGAGATTACTTGATTTCTAGGGATCACATCGAAATTCATTCCATCAGATTTTCTGGTTCATTTTAGTTGTCATATCGCTTAATTTTGCTGTTAGTCTCATTGTTAAATGCATAGCTGACGAAACCCTTTTCTATTAGTTGAATTGTGATTAGTGATGCATATGCATTGGGTTCATGAAAACTTCTTGATGTAAAGATTTTACATTTTTGTTTCCTTCTAGAAAGGATGTATAAGCTTACATGTGTCTCTGTGTTGCTATGTTTTTTTCTTCCCTCGAAATATGCAGAAGCATGCATTTTGGATCTATCTCAAGGCCTTGATCAAGAGGTTAGCACCTTAGGGAAACAAGTGAAGGCTGCTTTCGGGCCTTCATGGAAAGAAGTGCTTTGTGAGGGTTAGCTCATGGAAGGAAAAATTGATCCTGGCAATCCAGCAGTTCTTATCATAAGTGCATCTGCTCTATGATCATTGGAGTTTCTTAGGTAGTAGTCTATTCATTCATATTTATTCAATGGATATGATATGATGTAATGTTGATAAACACCAAGCAACATTGTGATATATTATAATGGAAGTGTAAAAATAATAAAGAACCCATTGTTCTACCCTTTTTTTCTCCTTTTCTTTTTCTTCTCTTTTTTCTTTAACTTTATCTTGAGTACCTTATCACTTAAAAATAATTTGTGCTCTCTGCAGGGCCTTACGGCCATTGACTAGAGAATGCCCTGCTGCTAAGCTGTTCTCAAAGCATATGAAGGTTGATGATCAAATAGTCACTCTAACATCAAGATTCTCTGTTCTCCATGCAACTTCATTGGTACATTAATATTAAAATGGGATGAATGAATTGGAGAGGTGTTTGTGGAATGTGGGATTATTTATTGATCCATGCATACCTTGATTGAAGGAGAAGTTTTTCAATAGGACATTTATAACTCAATAAATTCTATATGATAGAAATGTTCGGTAGTTAGAGAAAAGTTATAGCTTGGTATGGGCACAAAAGACTACAACCACACCTATAAGGAGTGGCATTGTTGAAATTGTAGTTGAAGGTGCAATCAGCATAAGGTTGAGGCTTAATAAGATGTTAACTGGGTTAACGTTGAAGGGCTTGATTTACAAATGGTTATGTGTTGTTTAGGCTATAAAGTTTCCAATAAAATCATAGAAATGAGTCAAGGACTCGATGCGGTTTACAATGAAGATGTGCAGGAGGTGTCTTGGCATGATGTTTGGTTTGTGGGTGGATCTCTTAAGATGTGGTTCCCGAATTAGTTTATAATTCCAGTGAATGAGGAGGCATGTGTGGTCCATTTGGTGCTGGAAGACGATAAGGAGATTCAAAATACTAATTTTATAATAGACTTCCATGATTGGGAAGGAATTAAAAAAGCATTATCTTTGATGGATTATGTTCCAACAAAAAAGGTGTTTGGGCTGCCAGGATGCCCCACAATGGTTGCTGACTGTGAATAATAAATTTCAATCAAATTGTTTTACAGGGAGACAATAAGTGGAATAGATGATTTTCCAACCCAAAAAGATAAAAGGTCCCAACTTTTCTATATAGGTTGCATTTTTCTCCCAGTTGTAGATTATTTGTTGCATCATTGCACATTTGCTTAAGCTTGTGGGATACTTTTTTGCCTTTTGATAAACACTGTTTTACCTTGGATCTCAAAGTCTCCTGAAATAACACTACTGTCCAGCAAATCATTCAATTTGGAACAGAATTGATTTATGATACTCATTTCACATTTCTCTATTCTTTCAAATATGAAACCTCTCTACATTTTCCCAATCAAAACAAGTGGCTACATCATATGTTCCAAAGTTTTGAGCTTCAAGTTGGAGTTGTTATAATTAAGGAAAGAAATTGATCTGCTCTGCCCCAACAAGCTTCATTTTTTTTGGTCTTTTGATATCTAACAAGAATGGTATTTTGTATGTACAAAAGATAAAATGATTGTCATGACCCAAATTCCGGGCGACCCAAAATTTGACCCGTGACCCCAGGTCAAAGGTTAGACCCTAAGGGCTCCCTCCTATTCCACGCTGGCAGTCAACCAAAACACTTTGGATTTTTTTTTTTTTACATACATCCCACTAGAATTCTCATAAACTACAATATCCCAAAACTACTCAAAACAACAAGGTTTAATAAATATTCATTATAGTCCAAAAATAAAAGTTCACAATTAAACAACTTAATCAAAATAAGACTTCATAACAAATCCATAAGTCATAATTACTAAAACAAATCCCAAAATCCAAAAAACACAATAAAAGAAAATATCACGCTCCACTAGGCCGCTCCAGGAGCATCCTGAAGTCCTCCCTGCCCCACTTGTAAATCCTCAGGAGTGATATCTGCATCTAAAAAAGTGTAAAAAGGAAAGGGTGAGCATTTCCACATTGCTCAATAGGATGCTTAACACCCGAGGGGTTAAGGGGATTACTAAGTTCCAAAGAATACGAAAAGAAGACTTCAACACAACAGGAAAAATTCAACAGTATCAATCAAACCACATAGTTTAATATCTAATATTATACACAATTTCACAACATTTAACAATTAAATGAATGCACATGAACGTGTGACACACAGTCATACAAGGTACTATTGTTCTCGGGCTTTCACCGAAGAATACGCGTCCGCACCCAAATACACTCCCCATTCGGAGTCTTCCCAGGGCAACTTTTGGGTCTTTCACCCTATGGATTCTCTCTCCCTTCTTAATTCGCTTCACACAGGCTTTCACTTTTCATCACTATTTCATATTTTTCCATTTCATACACTTTTCACAATCTTCATAATTTTTTTTTTTCACATAACCATGATGCAATTGAATGCCACAATTCCAAAGTTCCTCAATAATTTCAACAATTTCAACATTCTTCAATAATCCAATAAAATAATTTCCCACATTAAAATTTCCGATAATATCCCAAATAAATATTCAAAAATTTGCATATCAATAAACTTGAAATTATACCATACTTACGGAATTTTTCAACCATTATAATAATTTCTAATATTCGAAATTAACTAACTTTTCACCATAAAAATTCCGAAAATATTCTAACTAATGCCCAAAAATTCACAAATCACTATTTTTGAAATTAAACCCTAATTTCAGAATTTTTCAACCCTTCTAATAATTTTTAATATTCAAAATTAACTAACTTTCCACCATAAAAATTCCAAAAATATTCTAACCAATGCCCAAAAATTCACAAATCACTATATTTGAAATTTAACCCTAATTTTGGAATTTTTCAACCCTTCTAATAATTTTTAACAATTCAAAACAATTAATTATCAACCAAAATCAATTTCCCGCAATTACAAAAATTCCAAACAAATTCCAAACAAATTCCAAATAATCCAGAAAAATTCATACAACACCCATATTTTCTACTTAACTCATAATGACAATATTTACAATTTTTTTTCAAAGGAAAAACACATTAAATTTAAGTTTTAGGGTTAGGGTCCCCTACCACAGATCTAAGAATTCAACCGTTAAAAACACGATTGGGCATCGTAGGATTGTTCCTCTCGTCAAGTAGAGCACCCCCTCGAAATCTGAGCCGAAACGGAGGTCGTTTGACCACCCAAACGACTAGTCAAAGTTCCGACGAGATGAAATTTCCCATAGTGTCGTTGCCTCCCTTTCTCTCATGATCTGCTACTATTTCCCTTCCTTTTTACCAAGCCCATTTCTTTTCCTTTTAATCCACTTACCACTAGTCCACTCAAGTCTAGCCCAAAGTTCAAAACCCAATAGCTAATTCTCATGTTTTCCTTTCTTTTTACAATTTTAATCCACTTACCACCAGTCCACTCAAGCCCAACCCAAAGTTCAAAACCCAATAACAAATTCCCATTTTTCTTTTAAAACCCCATTTCATCCAAGCCCAAATTAATTCCTTTTCATTTGTGTTTTTTTTTTTTTCTCTTTATTTTCATTTGGTTATTTTCCATTTCCAATTTCATTTCATTTTTTTTTTATAAAACACACAATTTAATATTTTCTCAATTTTATTAATAAGGAATTTAATTTAATTAATTAATTTTTTTATTAATTCTAATTAATTTTAATTAATTAACTTTTCATTTTCGTTTTCGCTTTTCTTTTCCGAAAATTCTCAATTATTAAAATCTTAAGAAATTTCCACCCTAAGGATGACAAGGCATAAAATTTTCAACTCGCCTAATTGTCCAACACAATAAACCGAATTTCACCAATCCAAAACTAACACGTGTTCTTCAGGCACTTTTCTTTTTGACTTTTCAACCATCATTCAAAATAAGACTCTTCAAAATAGAAATGCTAACGTGGCATAAAATACCCGGTCATTACATTCTACCCCCCTAAAAGAAATTTCGTCCCGAAATTTAAACGAGATTACCTTAAAAATCGTAGAATAGTTGCGGATAGTGTCGTCTCATTTCTTCCTCAGGTTCCCAAGTGGCTTCTTCTATCCCATGGTGTTGCCACCACACTTTGACTGCAGGAATCACCTTGTTTCTAAACCTATGTTCTCCAATCTCTAGAATTCGTAAAGGTTCCTCCACATAAGAAGTATCTTCACTAATTTGAACATCTTGCAAGTCCACTACCCAAGTTGGATCTGGAGTACACTTCCTTAGCATTGATACATGGAAAACATCATGCACAAGGGACAACTGTTGAGGCAAAATTAACTTGTATGCCACTAGCCCAACTCTCTTCTCAATCTTAAATGGTCCCACAAATCTAGGGGCTAACTTCCCCTTTTTCCCAAATCGAAATATGCCTCTTCGAGGGGACACTTTTACAAACACCCAATCCCCTTCCTCAAACTCTAAGGGCCTTCTCCTTTGGTATGTATAGCTTTTCTGTCTATCTTGGGCAGTCTTAAGCTTTTCCTTGATGAGTTGTATCTTTTCTGTAGTCTCTTGAATAATCTCATGTACCAACAAACGTCTCTCACCCACCTCTATCCAACACAAGGGTGATCTACAAGGTCTCCTATAGAGTGCTTCATAAGGTGCCATGCCAATACTAGATTGGTAACTATTGTTATAAGCAAACTCTGCCAAAGGTAAGTAATCTACCCAATTTTCTCCAAAATCCAAAACACAAGCCTTTAACATGTCTTCTAAGATCTGGATCACTCTTTCTGATTAACCATCTGTCTGAGGGTGAAATGCGGTGCTAAACTTCAATTGGGTGCCCAAAGCCCTTTGTAAACTCTGTCAAAACTGAGAAGTAAACTTAGGGTCCCTGTCAGACACTATAGATAAAGGTATCCCATGCAATCTCACAACCTCTTGTATATACAACTTAGCTAAATAGTTCATGAGATCAGTAATTTTCATGGGTAGAAAATGAGCTGACTTAGTAAGACAGTCCACAATCACCCAAACTCCATTTTTCTTGCTTCTAGTTCTTGGCAACCCTATCACAAAGTCCATAGTGATATGATCCCACTTTCACTCAAGTATAGGTAAAGGTTGCAACAACCCTGCGAGCCTCTGGTGTTCAGCCTTCACTTGTTGACAAATCTAACAGTTGGCTACAAACTAAGCAATATCTCTTTTCATCCCACACCACCAAAACTGTCTCTTTAAGTCTTGATACATCTTGGTATTCCCAGGGTGGATGGTATACTTCGCCCTATGAGAATCTGCTAGAAGTTCATTTATCAATTCCACATCTTTTGGCACACACAATCTCCCTTTAAACCTCACACTCCCATCTTCATACATAAACCAATTTTCATCTACCTCACCTACTAACAACTGGGCTTTAACCTTTTCTAAAAACTCATCATGAACTTGGGCCTCCACTATTCTTTGGATAACTATTGGTCTAGCCGATATGCTATACAAGCATGGACCATGTCCTTCCCGACTAAGACATAGCTCAAAATCCTCAATAACTGCATACATTTCAAACTCTCTCAACCCTAAGCTAGACAACTGGTCATAGCTCTTCCTACTCAAGGCATCTATTACAACATTCGCCTTCCTAAGATGGTAATGAAGGGCAAAATCATAATCTTCCAATGTCTCCATTCCTCTGCCTAGAGTTCAGATCCTTTTGAGTGAAAATGTATTTCAAACTCTTGTGATCAGAGTACACCTCAAACTTCTTTCCATACAAATAGTGTCTCCAAGTCTTTAGGGCAAACACCACTGCTGCAAGCTCCAAATCATGTGCTGGATCATTCCGCTCATGCCGCTTTAATTGTCTTGAGGCATAAGTTACCACCTTGCCTTGCTGCATTAGCACACACCCTAGCCCCACTGTAGAAGCATCACAATAAATCGTAAACAACTCTCCACTAATAAGAGCAGTTAACACTAGAGCAATGGTCAATTTCCGCTTCAACTCCTGGAAAGCATTCTCACATTCCTCATTCCATTCAAACTTCACCCATTTTCTAGTCAATCGAGTCATTGGTGCTACAATCCTAGAAAAGTCTCCCACAAACCTCCTATAATATCCAGCCAACCCCAAGAAACTTCTAATCTCAAATACATTAGTAGGTATTTGCCACTCCTATACAGCTTCCACCTTGGAATGGTCTACTACTATTCCTGCCTCAAAAACCACATGGCCTAAGAAATTCACTTCAGTAAGCCAAAGCTCACTTTTGTCCAACTTCCCATACAACTGATGCCTTCTTAAAGTTTTAAGAGTGGTCACCAAATGTTGTTTATGCTCCTCCAAACTCCTAGAGTAAATCAAAATGTCATCCACAAACACAATCACAAACCGATCCAAGTAAGCACGAAATACTCTGTTCATTAAATCTATGAAAGCAGCGAAGGCATTAGTTAACCCAAAAGGCATGACTAGAAATTCATAATGCCCATATCTCGTTTTAAAAGCAGTTTTAGGAACATCTTCTTCCCTAACTCTCAATTGATGATACCCAGTTCTCAAGTCAATCTTACTAAAATACTTTGCACCCTTCAACTGATCAAACAAGTCATCTATTCTTGGAAGAGGATACTTGTTCTTCACTGTAACTCTATTCAATTTCCTATAGTCAATACACAACCTTAGTGTACCATCCTTCTTTTTCACAAACAACACTAGGACTCCCCATGGCGACGTACTCGGACAAATAAAACTCTTACCCAACAATTCATCCAATTGAGTTCAATTCCTTCAACTCAAGAGGGGCCATCCTATAAGGGGATACTGAAATAGGATCAGTTCCTGGGCATACTTCAATAAAGAAATCAAATTCTCTATGAGGTGGTAAACCTGGCAACTCATCTGGGAATACATCCTGAAACTTTTTCACTACTGGAATTTCTGCAATGCCCTTCTGGGCTTTCTCTTTACCATGAAGACAAGCTAGGAAATTTATTGATCCTTTCCTCAACACATACTGATAGCACGGATCAGACTGTGAAAAAGGTAAACTAACACACTTCCCTCCAACAAAGCAAACCGCAAAACCATCTGGCAGACAAAATATTATCCTACGGCGATGACAATCAATAAGCGCTCTATATACTGTCAACCAATCCATTCCCAAGATAACATCATACCCAGTCATATCTAAAATCCTCAAATCCACATTAAGTGCTCTATCCGCCAAGGTAATAACACACCCCTTGCATATTCCATCAACTCTAGAGTTCGTACCCATAGGGGATTCAATAAGTAACAAATTCTCTACCCTTTCCGATTTCAACCCTAATGCATTAGCACAAGATGCAGAAATGAAAGAATGAGTTGCACCAGTATCAAACAAAACACGCACCCAAGTACTATATACTAAAATCATACCTTCCACCAAGAGGGCGTCCTCCTCTGGCTTTGTTGGGGTCAAGGCAAAAACTCTCCCAACTGTCTGCCTTCCCTTACCTTTAGCATTCGACCCTCGAGAAGAACGAGTCTGACTACTCATGGTAGTTGTCCTGGTTCCCTGCACTGCTGAGGGCAATTGTGGCATCTGGTAGTAAGACAATTGAAACTGAGGGGGCTGGAAAGGCACTACTGATTGCTGCTAAGAACTTCCCTGAGACTAAGTCGAGCCTGTTGTGCGCCCCGTAATGGGCAAGCCCTCCATAAGTGGTCTCCTGCTCCACAACCATACATACTCTATTAGCAGCCGCCCTCTGAGCACTCTGCCCACCTCCTACATAGAACGAGGGATGCCTCTCAGACTGCTGAGTCCTTTGCCTCTACTGCGGCCCCTGGGAACTTTCCCCCATTCTTTGTTTCCCTTTTCTGTCCCCCTTTTGCTCTCGAATTTGGTTGGTTTCGTCAATGTCCTATTCCACCAACAAAGTCCTCTTAACCAACTCAGAATAGTCCCTTATTGCCAATGGGACTAATCTATTCCTAATAGCAGGCCTCAACCCCTGCTAGAACCTTCTAGCATTTTCTCTTTCCTCCCCGATCATCCCCAAAGCGAATCTAGACAACTCTGAAAAGCATGACTCATACTCCAGCACCGACATGGTTCCCTGGATGAGGTGCTCAAACTCCATCCTCTTGGCGTGCTTAGCCACCTCTCCAAAATACTTGCCTAGAAAGATCTCCTCAAATTCATCACAGGTCATAACCTCAGTGTCATACACTCTTCTCATCGATTCCCACCAGAAATCAGCTTTATCCACAAGCATGTATGCTGCCAGACTTATCCTCATTTCCTCAGGTATGTCCAACCCCACCAGAATTCTTCTCATCCTCCTCAACCAATGCTCAGTTGCTTCTGCACTGGGCTATCCGTTAAAAGATGGAGGTTGCATCACCATGAATCTCTTCATCGCTTCCATTTGGCTCATTACTGGCCTCTCAGTGCGATTCCTCCTATGTGAGTGGTCTGAATCCTCATGGCCCTGGGTACCTCCTGATCTCCTAAAGTCCTGATCTCCTAGAGTCCTGACCTCTCATCGACTGAACAGTCTCTCTCAACTCCCTTTTTACTTCTCGGAGTAGTTCTTCTCTTACCGACTCCAACTCCTCATTTCTCTCAGATCCTCCTCTTCTGGTCCTTCCCTCCATTTCAAATTTAACAATCCCTAATTCAACCACATTACCAAGGTGAGCAAAATAAATTCACATGTACCCATTTAACAACTTCAACAACTATCAAAACTTTCACTTTCCTACAATCACAATACATAATTCAACATAATTAACATCATCATGTTCTTATTATCATCAACAAGAACCATCACAAGGCTTTCAAACATCAAGAATCAACAATTAACTACTTTATTTAATAATAAACTCATTAACTAACACATACAAAAAATCATAACATTACATAACATTACAATACACACAACACCCACAAACATTGATCCCAAGGTATTATTGCAATCTTGGCTCTGATACCACGCTGTCACGACCCAAATTCCGAGCGACCCAAAATTTGACCCGTGACCCTAAGTCAAAGGTTTGACCCTAAGGGTTCCTTCTATTCCATGCTGGCAGTCAACTAAAACGCTCTGGATTTTTTTATTTTTTATTTACATACATCCCACTAGAATTCTCATAAACTACAATATCCCAAAACTACTCAAAACAACAAGGTTTAATAAATATTCATTATAGTCCAAAAATAAAAGTTCACAATTAAACAACTTAATCAAAATAAGACTTCATAACAAATCCCAAAATCCAAAAAACATAATAAAAGAAAATGTCACACTTCACTAGGCCGCTCCAGGAGCATCCTGAAGTCCTCCCTACCCCACCTGCGGATCCTCAGGAGTGATATCTGCATCTAAAAAGGTGTAAAAAAAAAAAGGAGTGAGCATTTCCACATTGTTCAGTAGGATGCCTAACACCCAAGGGGTTAAGGGGATTACTAAGTTCCAAAGAATACGAAAAGAACACTTCAACACAACAGGAACAATTCAACAGTATCAATCAAACCATATAGTTTAATATCTAATATTATACACAATTTCACAACATTCAACAATTAAATGAATGCACATGAACGTGTGACACACAGTCATACAATGCACTATTGTTCTCGGGCTTTCACCGAAGAATACGCGTCCGCACCCAAATACACTCCTCATTCGGAGTCTTCCCGGGGTAACTTTTGTGTCTTTCAACCTAGGGATCTCTCTCCCTTCTTAATTCGCCTCACACAGGCTTTCACTTTTCATCACTATTTCATTTTTTTCCATTTCATACACTTTTCACAATCTTCATAATTTTATTTTATTTTCACATAACCATGATGCAATTGAATGCCACAATTCCAAAGTTCCTCAATAATTTCAACAATCTCAACATTCCCCAATAATTCAATAAAATAATTTCCCACATTAAAATTTCCGATAATATCCTAAATAAATATTCAAAAATTTGCATATCAATAAACTTAAATTATACCACACTTACGGAAATTTTCAATCATTATAATAATTTCTAATATTCGAAATTAACTAACTTTCCACCATAAAAATTCCGAAAATATTCTAACTAATGCCCAAAAATTCACAAATCACTATTTTTGAAATTAAACCCTAATTTTGGAATTTTTCAACCCTTCTAATAATTTTTAATATTCAAAATTAACTAACTTTCCACTATAAAAATTCCGAAAATATTCTAACCAATGCCCAAAAATTCACAAATCACTATATTTGAAATTTAACCCTAAATTTGGAAATTTTCAACGCTTCTAATAATTTTTAACAATTCAAAAAAATTAATTATCAACCAAAATCAATTTCCCGCAATTACAAAAATTCCAAACAAATTCCAAATAATCCAGAAAAATTCAGACAACACCCATATTTCCTACTTAACTCATAATGACAATATTTACAATTTTTGCCAAAGGAAAAACACATTAAATTTAAGTTTTAGGGTTAGGGTCCCCTACCATAGATCTAAGAATTCAACCGTTAAAAACACGATTGGCCACCGTAGGATTGTTCCTCTCATCGAGTAAAGCACCCCCTCAAAATCTGAGCCAAAACGGAGGTCATTTGACCACCCAAACTGCCAGTCAAAGTTCCGACGAGATGAAATTCCCCACAGTGCCGCCGCCTCCCTTTCTCACACGATCTACTACTGTTTCCCTTCCTTTTTACCAAGCCCATTTATTTTCCTTTTAATCCACTTACCACTAGTCCACTCAAGCCCAGCCTAAAGTTCAAAACCCAATAACTAATTCTCATGTTTTCCTTTCTTTTTACAATTTTAATCCACTTACCACCAATCCACTCAAGCCCAACTCAAAGTTCAAAACCCAATAACAAATTCCAATTTTTCTTTTAAAACCCCATTTCATCTAAGCCCAAATTAATTCCTTTTCATTTTTGTTTTTTTTTCTCTTTATTTTCATTTGGTTATTTTTCATTTCCAATTTCATTTCATTTTTTTTTTTATAAAACACACAATTTAATATTTTCTCAATTTTATTAATAAGGAATTTAATATAATTAATTAATTTTTTTATTAATTCTAATTAATTTTAATTAATTAACTTTTCATTTTCGTTTTCGTTTTTCTTTTTCGAAAATTCTCAATTACTAAAATCCTAAGAAATTTCCACTCTAAGGCTGACATAGCATAAAATTTTCAACTCGCCTAATTGACCAACACAATAAACCGAATTTCACCAATCCAAAACTAACACGTGTTCTTCAGGCACTTTTCTTTTTGACTTTTCAACCATCATTCAAAATAAAACTTTTCAAAATAAAAATGCTAACATGACATAAAATACCCGATCATTACAATGATAAACCTCTTGTTTTCTTTAATCCATTCCACAGGAATGAAGCATCAAGGGATCAAGAAAGGGCAGGGCTGGTGTGGATTGTTGACTTTCTAACATCAGGTGGTGGTATTTGAAACTTATTTTTTAACCTTGGTGCTCTAAGAATGCCCATTTTACTTTTCCTAGTTTTTAATATCCTCCAACCAAAAATATGTTAATTTTGCAAAATTCACGTTCACCTTTAAACAGTTCTATCACCGAAACATATAACCAGTAGGAATCCTCAATGATGCCAAAATCCTAAGTGAACCATTTAGGAAACTTCCAACAATATCATTTGATGAGGATGTCATTTGGTAAAATCATCAAATCATTATAGATAATTTGTATGATGTTGCTGAGAGGAGAGGTGTGGTATTGTTGGACTTCAAGACGCTTCTTTTTAAGTGAACTCAAAATTGGATGTTTGCGAAACATGATATGGGAAATAGAAAATTGTTTCCAAGAATTGCCTCCCCCATGCAGACAAGTAAACCAATGATCATACTTGACTTGTGGAAGCGTAAACAAGGAATAAAACTTAACATTTGTGTGCATGTCAAGCAAAATTATCGATAATCTTGAAAGCCCTAATGCTTCCACGTCAATTAACTTCTTGATCCTGGAACCAAACAAGCATATTATTCGATTAAAATAAAATGAAGTTGAAGCAGAAACGAAAGTTGTAAAGCATAATAATGTAAGGAATAAGAAGACAACCTACTCTTGAAAATCAAATAGTGAAAAAATGGAAATCAACCAAAGAGTAGGAAATTTGTTGCTTAACTCCCCTAGATTTTGAAAGTACAAAATGTGTTATTTCTTTTGGGAACAGAAACTTCTTGTTGCTTTTAGATATTCAAAAATGAAGATAGCAGTTAAAACGGAAAAATGATGAAAGCCAAAGACTGGAATCTTAATCACCCCACTGAAAAAGTCAAAACATTGGCAGGGCATATAAGTCATAAGGAGGGAAAAAAAAAATTCCAACAAGCATTTACTCTTCTTATTTTCTTCAATTCAGATAGTTTCTCATTATATTGGCAGAAAGCCTAAGATTACTATATCCTCACAAACTACTCCACTCTGCCCAAAACCTGGAATCTTAATTACCCTTAATTTGAAAACACCTAAATTCACAGCCAAAGATGCCCTCATAAATGTGGGTTGCTAACCTGCTAGGTGTACCATTGGCAATATTAACACGGTTCTTTAAAATGGATACCTGCATGAACCGGAAAGCGAATATCATAGTACATATTTAGAGAATTAGAGAGAAATGATCCGGTTAGAATAAAGCAACACAACTAAATGGAATTCAAATAATATAAGTTCATTCTGAAGTCTATGCTATGGCAAATTGAGGCAAAGTCTGTAATCAAGTCTCTTAAAAAACAAAAATGAAGTATTTCTTCCTCACAGCCAGGAAAAGAACAGTCATCATCAAGAATACCATTGAAACAAGCATTCAATTCTAATTTCACAAGAATGTTTATAGTCTACAGCAGAAACATCCAAACACAATTATCATGATAAGCATAATAGTCCACAATCCATGGAACCTCCTCAAAACAAAACTTCCATGCTTTGTTCATTCAAAAGAATACACAGATAAAAGAAAGAGATAAAAGAAGATGGAAACTCAAGAACTCTCAAATATTTGCCATAATCTTTATCAGAAGATGATTTCAATACTTCTTAGTCTCCATCTAGTGACAAAACAATATCACAATATTTCCTGAAGGCATAAGCAATTGATCATAACCATGCATCAAACACAATCATTTTTATAGAAGAAATTTAAATTTTGTACTCAATGACATTGTTTACCAAGGCTTTGCCATTATCATCGTTGATCATGTCATGACCTAGCAAATGAACACAACAATTAAAATGATCTAAGGGTTTAATGAATCCACCAGAGAAATCATGATATCTCTTATTATTTTACAAGCTAGTATGTAACTTAAAAACAATCTTCAAATTAAGGAAAAAAAATAAAAGAAAATAGATTTTATGCCCAATGCACACAAATTAATAAGTAGGAAAGATATAAATGGGGGAAGTGAAAAGGGAAAAAAACAGAGAATATTGGGAAAGCTTCACATAGCTGTTTCTATATTTTTTTTTTTTTTTGGTTTAGCATAGGAAATTGCTCATAGATCATAAGGCTGATGCTAGTATGAAGGGGCTCTAAGAGGGAGGCAAGTCTAACACTCATATTGGAAGGGACTGAATTCTGCAACTAGTTAGAAGAAAGGACTTGCGATCCATGCATTAAAGTGCTATTTTTGGCCTACATGATCATTTAGGTCTATGTTGCCACCAAATTGTTTTATGAAAGTGGAGGCTCTGGTCTTTGCTCCCTACCTACTTTTGATGACATGATATTCAAGACCCCATTTGGACAACATTGTCAAACCTTCCATTTTTACTCATATGATAATTGATGGCCTAGTAAGAAGATGAAAGCCAAAATATTTTCATTTGATTCTTTGTCATTTGGGCAACTCAAAATCTGTACTCTTATCTATAGCAAAACAAAATCCTAACACCCAACTAAAGACCTAGGGCAAACAATGCCAAGTGTGTAACTTAAAAACCCTAAGACCATGTTTAGGTACTAGGAATAAAATTTAATTTCAGTATTCAATCAATGTGGAATAGGATTCTCCTTAATAGAGTCCCAGGGAAAAATCAATTACAAATATATAAACAGTAGAAAGTTCTTGGAATTCTAACTACACAAAATAATCACTTCTAAAATTGGTATATGGTAGCAGTACAAAGAGATCACCACATCCATAACGCCATCTACGGATATGGTTCTCAAAGTGGCTACCACTACATATACCTTAGTATCAAATTTCCCTCCAGCCTTTGGCTCCCTCCAATCCTTTCCATGTGGACAAACCCAAGGTGTAGCTATATCAGCATGTATAGTCACAACTTTTATTGACTCCTTGGCTAAAGCTATGTGACTATATGTAGCATTTTTTGTAGTGACAATAATTTTATCTTTGACTCGTAATGGGGAGAGACATGTACCTCTCTCAAAATATTTGAAATTAAGATGTTCTTATCCTCTTCAATTTGATTGCTCATTCTGATTTTGAGATTCACATTCCCTTTGATGTAAAAAAAAATTAAAAGAAGTAGAGCAAAAAATTAAATAGTGTGAGTTCAAATTAATAAATTTTTAATCGAAATTGGAAATTAAGATGAAACATCCAACTTACCTCAGTCACAAAAGATGCAAAGATTGACCAATCGAGTTTCGAGCCTTTAACTAATCATGTGATGGTTGCACTTTCAATTGCTTGAGATATTCCATTTAGATATCAATCAAACCTAAGGATAAGGAATTAAATTGTGTAATTTTTCTACAATGAACGAGTTCAAAAAATGTTTAATGCTTCAAAAATGATAACATACAAACTAAAGAATCAATCCCAACAACTTTAGTTAGCAAAATAATGTCATAATTCTATTTTTAACCCATTTGAAATACTTGTCAAAACAATATTCCAGAGGAAAAAAAAAATTGAATTTATAATGTAGTTCCCCTCATAATTTGATTTCTTATTCTTGCTTTGAGAATCTATCTCTTTTTTATACCAACAAATATGCATAGTAAAAAATAAAATAAAGTGTGAGGCACCACTTTAATCAGAATTATTAATTGATATGAAATGTTTGACTTGACTTGATTAATAAGGACTTTCATGGCTTACTTGATAGAGGTTGGGCCCTTAATGTCATCCATTGAGCAATGTATCATGCCCTTCCAAAGCTTGATCAAGTCAAAGGCTAAGGTGTAATTTCCTGCACTAATTTAAAAAAAAAAAGTTTAATACTGCAGTCAAGCTCGTACTACATATGCTCTAAAATCAACGATGTAATTTTCTGCACTGGGTTATTTAATAAAAATTGTTTTTGAGTAAAACAGATTTGGATTTTAGCCTATGGAGGCCTTTGGACTTTCAAAACAGGGGCTCGCTAGGAAAAAAAAGAGAAGAAAAAGAAGAAAAATGAGATCATTAGAAGAATTTTCGACGCCTTTAAATAGCCATATAATAGAAACTAAGAAGAAGAGAAAGGATCGTGGCTCACAAAAAGCTTGAGATAAATGTTTAGTATCTTCTGCAGCATATCCATTGAACAAATTTGCAAAGAAGCTCCAACCAGTTGTGCATATGGTCCTCTTCATCATCTTGGGCATCAACATCACTGTTAATATTCTGTGTCGTCGTATCCATTGCAGAATCGCTAAGCTCAGTGCACTGTGAGTAGTGATAGCTTGTTTGTGCATTAGTATTAGTCTCTTCTGCTGCTGATCTGGTGTCACAACTTCTCTGCTCATCATTATACTCTATCATTTTCTGATGGTTGTGCTTGGTGGCTTCCGTGTTGTCACAGCTTCTCTGAGCATCAGTATTGGTATGTTGTGGGATGTTTTTGCTGATAACATTGGGCGTATATATAAGATGGAACCCACACTCTTTCACTTCGACTGGTTTACCATCAAAGCCATGAAATGAAGCCTTCAAACGTCTCCATTTGTTTGACCAATACTGGTTGTCAATAGCAACCTTCGGATAATAAGTCACACACATTTGACTTGATTCACCACAAATTTGGCAGCATAAAAACCAGACATCATCAACGTGACAGCATTCAGATTGATCACCACAGAAATTCAATTCGCAATTCAAGCCATCATAAACCATAGGAATAAAAACAGAGTATAAAGCAAATCCTAAGAAGTCATTATTTCTGTACCAATCCATAGGAAGCTCTATTGTTATTTGAGATCCTTTTTTTTGCTGGCTTATCCACTCTGGAATTCCATTATTTCCCGAAATAACAACTCTGATTGCCTTGTTCCAATAGGAGCCGCATTCAAATTCCTGCACAGAAGTACAGTGTTAATACTCTGTGTTCGTAAGGAAAAAGGGCTGAATGTTATGAAAATCATACCTCAATTGTTGATTTAAAGCATTTGAGCAGAGAAAAATCAAGTAGACTTGATGGACTTGATAAAGTTTCCAAGCATGAGCAACTGTGGACTTCTAGAACTCGTAAACTTGCCGGAAGCTCTGGAACTTGTAGAAGCCTCTGGCAGTGACTCAAGTCAAAGACTCTCAGTTTGGAAAGTTGAATGATGCCTGCAGGTATGCTACTAAAATAGTGCATGCTTAGATTTAGACCTGAAGCAGATAGAGCCTCTAAACATTGCAAACTCCTCAGGTTCTCGGGAAATTTCTCAAGTTTTGTACAGAAACTGACATTTAGAAATTTGAGAGAACTCAAATTACAAATGCTTTCTGGAAGACTGACAAGTTTGTAACAATCTTTCAGATTCAAATATTGAAGTCCTTTTAGATGTTGAATTGATGCTGGTAGTTCTTCTATTGCAGTGCCATCTAAATGAAGTTGTCTTAAATTTTCCACATCCACAAGGATTTCCGGAAAGCTGTTTAATTGTGAACAGCCTGAGCAGAAGAGGATTGTAAGGGATTTCAATTCACATATGCTACTCGGAAGACTCTTAAGGCTTTTGCATTCCCACAAACATAAACATTGAAGTCCTTTTAGATGTTGAATTGTTGCTGGTAGTTCTTCTATTGCAGTTCCCTCTAAATGAAGTTCTCTTAAATTTTCCAAATCCTGAAGGATTTCCGGAAAGCTCCTTAATTGTGAAGAGCCTGAACAGAAGAGAGCTGTAAGGGATTTCAACTCACATATGCTGCTACTTGGAAGACTCGTGCAGATTTTGCATTCCCACAAACATAAGCTATCAAGTTTTAAGCGACACCCAGTAGTGGGTAGTTCATTGATAGCATTTCCCTTTAAACAAAGCTGCCGTTGGGATTGCACATCCTGTTGACATTTCCAGCAAATAGTGGGTATCATTGCTTTATCATGGTTCTGATCATGATCATGGGCATATATAAGATGGATCCCACACTCCTCCACTTTCATTGCTTTACCATGTAAGTAGCCACAAAATGAAGCCTCCAACTGCCCCCATTTATTTGAGTGATACTTCTTCTTAATAGCCACCTTAGGATAATAAATCATCCACATTTTTGGTACAGCATTACAGCAGTTACCCGAGAAATAAAATGAGAGACCATCCACCAACTGAAGTTCATGACCACGCAAAGTCAAACCATACTTGAAGTAAGTTGCATCATTCTCCAGTCTCTCCTCAGATTCATTATCAAGTGGATCATAGACACAGTACAAAACAAAACCCAAAAAGTCGTTATTTTTATACCAATTTTGAGGAAGCTTTGCTACTACTTTAGCTCCCTTTTTGTGATGGCTTATCCATTTTGGAATTCCACTACTTCCTGAAATAATAACACTAACTCCTTGGCGAAAACATTTTTCTCTAACATAAATCCCACATTCCAAATCCTGCAGAAAATTTAATTAACACGTAAATCCCCATGCCTGCATAGAAAAAGCAAAGTGCTATGAATATCATACCTGAATCACTGATTCGAAGCATTTGAATAGCGAAGACCAGAGTAGACCTGATGAAGTGTCCAGCCGTGTGCACTCATGTACATCTAAGACTCGCAAACTGGATGGAAGCTCTGGAATTTGTAGAAGCTCTGGGCAGTGACTCAAGTCAAGGAGTCTCAGCATAGAAAGTTGATTGATCCCAGAAGGTATGCTCCTAAAAAGATTCCCCATTAGAAGTAATTGTTGCAGAGATGATAGGTAGCAAATTTCAGTGGGGATTCCTCCTTCATCTATATTGCAGAAACATAGATCTAACACTTCCAACAAGTACAAGCAGCAAATATCACTCAGGATTGCTCCTTCCATTTGCTTTGACTGAGATAAAAATAACGACTTTAAGGAGCATAAACCTGACAAAGAAAGCAATCGGCAGCACGTTGAATTTAAGCCACAAGCATAGAGAAGCTTCAAACTTTTCAGCGTCCCCAGGTTTTGTGGCCATTTGTGGAGTTTTGAACAGTGACTGACATGGAGAACTTCAAGAGAGCATAAATTACAAATGCTTTCTGGAAGAGTCTCAAGGTTTTGGCAACTTTCCAGATTCAAAACTTCAAGCTTATTCATATAGTCAATTGATGATGGTAGCTTTTTTATAGCTGTTCCATTCAAGTGAAGCTCCCTTAAGTTTCCCATATTCTCCAAGCTTTCTGGAAAGCACTGTAGTTGTGAGCAGTTCGAGCAAACGAGAGATTTTAGGGATTTCAACTCCCAAATGCTTGTTGGCAGACTCTCAAGGTTTTTGCAGTCTCGCAAACATAAGGTTTCAACTTCAGAGGGATACTCAATGGGTAGTTGGTTGATTGTCTGACCCTTGAAACAAAGATTCCGGTTTTCCTCATTCCTCTGACATTCCAAGCAGCTAACATCCACATCTGCAGTCTGTACCATTGGATCTTGGGCGTATATAGGTTGGAGCCCACACTTGATCACCTTAAAATTACTGTAAGAGCCCACAAATGAAGCTGTAAGCGACGTGAATTGATTGGAGCCACAGCTCTTCTGAATAGCAACTTTGGGATAGAATATCAGCCACATTTGTTCTGATACACCTCCAAAATGGTAGCATTTACAAGTAGTGCCAAACCTGAGATCTTGCACAGACTCATCCATTTCCAATTGACATGCTAACTTAGCAAAGAATGAAGATTCAGCTTCAAGTAAATCCTCAGATTCATTCAGGGGTTCGTCACCAGATTCATTCTCGGACTCATAAGCAGATCCATCATCCGATTCCATCTCAGATGTATATGCAGAATCATTTTCAGATATATACTCACATTCATCAAGTGGAACATAAACACAGCATATAGCAACTCCCAAGAAGTCGTTATTTTCATACCAATTCTGAGGAAGATTTATCCTTATAGAAGATCCCTCTTTCTGATTCTTTATCCACTCTAGAATTCCACTGCTTCCTGGAAAAACAATACAAATTCCATGGCCAGTGTACTCAGAACCAGTGAGAAGTACTTCATTTGAACTGCTCTTGCATTTTAAATCCTGCACAAAAGCACAATGTAAATCCAGTGGGTCTGTGCCATTATGTGAGTTTTTAAGAGAGTAAAATGTTATCAGTTTTTGTTAAATTTATTCTAAATTAATTCCCAGTTTTAACTGAAAGTGAGGGGAAATGCTATGTTGAATATATGATGATCAGCACATAATCAATGACTAGAATGTCTCTGATGAAAGCTTTACAAACAACTCCTCCAAGACCAATCACTGATCTTGTAGAACCCCTCAACTTGAATTCTTCAATCACTTGTATCAATCCACTTCAATTGATTCAGAGTGTTCACAACTGATCTCTCGCTGAAGCTTCCTAGAAGCCTCTTCAAGTACTGAGAATTCTCTTGTCCTCCGCTGATTTCACACCAACACAATCACCTTTTAACATCTCATTGAAGGGATCATCTAATGGACTCAAAACAGTCCCTCAAATCCTAATAGAAATTCACACTAGAAATTTCAGAATTTGCTCTAATGATATTTTCCTATATTTTCCCAAAGGTTTACTCATAATCGACTATATTTTCCTGAAGGTTCTCTCAATATCCTATTAAAATAAGAAATTAATCATAAATTTATTTCACAATTACCATTATAGAAAATTTTCAGTAATAATTTAAAATAAAAAAAAACATATACTAATTTATATCATATAAAATTTAAAGATAAATATAATAATTAATGTAAAAAAATAAAAAAAAAATGTCAAAATTGATGTCTTAAAAAGTCTAAAAATAAATTATAACAATTAATATGAAACAAATTAAAATTTAAATGTAAATTATATTTTATCAACACCAAGGGAAATTTGTTTACAAAATCAGCATAAATTTTTGAAGTTTTAAACTAATCAAAGTTTTGTAATAGTGTGGTATAAATTCCCTTAAAATTTTTCTTAGCATCCTATTACAAAAAAAAAAAGACTTATTTGGTTATTCACATCAAAATAAAATAATACTTAACATCTTATCAAAATATAGAAGATATAATAAATATATTCTCCAACTACAATTAAGGATGACTCATTACTATCGTAACAAAAATCAAATTTCAAATGATAAGATCTTTCAATATCAATCTTATTACATCAACATATATAATTTTTATTAACTCAAGTGATGACTGATTAAAAATTGTGACATGTCATAAAGCATATGGTACAAGGTATGTGTAATAAAAAATTATTCTATTGTAATGAATTCCTCAAATTAAATTGTGATAAAAAGCATATGGGTCCCTAAAAAGGAGGAAGGCAAGTTGTCTTTCATTTAAATAATATAAGATTTTGGGATGCAAAGAATCTAACACCTAGACATGGGACTACACCCAACACTTGAAGTTGGAGTGTTACATATCTAAAGATACAGTCATACTCTAGACATGTCAAGTAGTACATCAACATATTAAGACCAACATACAAAAATTTAAGCTTGATATCAACCCCAATTTTGCCCAATCAAATGAAGTATCAAAACATTAATTTCAAACCAACTTTTGAGTTCAGTTATTCACCTCTGTCATCTCTATCTTTTAATTCATGGCTAGGTCATTTTATTTTTTCCCTTGGAGCAAACTTAGCCAAGTAGATTATGTAGGAATTTATCGCTTTCTAATTTGCTGCCTTTTTTGTAGTATCCCTAAGTATATATAGAGAGTGGTTGTAGTCTTCAATCTTAACAAGCTAGGTATGACTCCATGGAGAGTAAGCTGATAGCACCAGGATTGAATGGGTAGATTGAAGGGTGATTTCGAAATTGTTTGGGAGGATGGCGTATCTTTTGTGTATAAATATTGTGTAAGAAGGGTTGTTGCACCCTTGTAATAGAAGAAAATTGTTTTAGTACTTCATTATGTGCGATCTCATGAACCACTTCATTTTTCCTTTTAGTAACTTTATTTTTCTACGAAGTTCTATATTCTGAAAACTCTTCTTTGATTAACTTCTCACAAAAACTCAAGAACCCATAGTGACAAACTCCTTTCCTCTATTATTTCATATGTTGCTCACTGAAAATCCATTTTTATTCATCATTTGAAGACATAAAACTTCAAATTTTAGGATGTACTTCTTTCTTCCTAAGCTCCCCACTCTTATAGGACCCATTCAGTGCATATGTAACAGCTCCAAGATCCTAAGAAAAAGAGAAAATCATCTTTTTCTTCTCCCTCACATGAATTCATTTTCCCTTAAGCAAGGACAAACAAGATTTTTTGGCTTTCCTAAATTCAGAATTGCTTTTGATCAGTTATTTATTTGAAATCTAAAGCAAATTCTTTGTTTAAATGCCCTATCCTATTGTGCCACACTTATTTGGGTTCAAATTTCACATTTTACAACAATGTGCACTAGATGGGAAATAAGCAGAGAGATGTGAAGGCATAACAAATATTAGAAATTCTATTTCTTACCAACAGACATCCTTGACTAGGCACTGATTTTTAGTGAAATGAACAAAGAACCTACAATTACAAATCCGACTCATGCTAATTAAGTTTGCTTTCAACCCCTCAATATATGGTAACTCCTTCAATGCTACCTGTCACTTTCAAGTTGGTTGTTTTATACAACCAAACTCCCTCTATGGGTTCAAAAGTGGAGAAAGATTCTAAGCTCCCTGCCATATGACTAGAGCTGCCACTCTCAAAAGTCAAAGTGTGTTTTTCTCTAGCTCTTAGGGTACTATAGTCAACTAAGGCTTTTTGCCTCTCCTTAACCTAGATTTCCTTTTTAATGGGAGCTTTAGAGCTGCTTGAAAACTATTTATAAAAATCTTCTGTTTGTTAAAACAAAAAATAGTTTTCCAACCTAAAAAGTCATTTGGTAACTTTTCGAGAGAAAACAGATTTTTGAAAACTTATTCTCAAAATTAATAGTGTTTTTTTATAACACATTTTAATTGTTTTTAATTGTTTTCACTTGTTTTTTAAAGTTGTTTTAAAAAATAATTGTACAAATATGGAAAATGATTGATTAAAGGTAAAACACTACAAATAAAATTATTTTTTAAGAAATATTTGAAAACACGGAAAACAAGTTGAGAACATTCCAAGTCTCTAAACAAATTTTTATTTTAGAAAATATCAAACAATTATTTTTAAAAATAATTTTCAAAAATTTTTTTTGAAGAACTGTTTTAAAAAATATTTCCAAACAGGCCTTAAATTTTGGAGATCTAAATGATGAGGTTTTGCACTAATTTCACTCTTTAGTCATTGGATTTTCTTAGTCTTGCAAATCTTATAATGATCTTGGAATCTTTTCTTTAATTGACTTTTCCTTTTACCAAAGCATTCAGTTTGTCTAAATATTAATGAAATAACTGGCACTTAAGTTCAACTTCTCTTGCAAACATAAGAATGGAGCTAGGTGGGATTTCTTCCTTTGCTAAAAATCCTAGACCACTTTTGTACTTAGATGACCTATTGGAACTAAGGTTTTCAATGTAATTATGCTAAGATGAGTAGTTTCTTTCAATTTAGTCAATTTTGATTTACATGACTCAAAATCAGATTTCACGCAATTCAAATTCTTTAACAAAGTATCATGCACATTTTCATGACAAGAGATTTTGTCAAGCAAGGAAGTCTTCTCATTCTTCAAAGTTTCAAGTCTTCTCTAATATTTTTTTTATTCTCATCCAGCCTTCACAATTTTCATCTTAAGGCACTAACCATACAAGGCTTCGTAAGCATTCTCAAAGACAACTCTTCTACCAAATATGTTGAATCATGAGATGAACCTTAAAATTTTTCAGATTCACTTTCAAATTGAACATTTTTCTTTTCATTGCAAAGCGATGTAGAAGGTAACAAGTATATGAACAATATCATCAGGCTTATCATACTCAAAAGATACAAATATCATCAATGTCAAGTGACAATAAATCATAAATATGTTTATGCATGTTTGTAGCAAATGCAATGAAATTTGTGCAATCTTCATCAGAATAGACCAAATTACTTGTATGACCTTGTTCTTTTGACATTTAAAGGTAAAGTAATGTTTCTTGACACAACTAAAAAAACTTTGAATCAACTAGATCCTTTTTGTGCTTTTTTATCTTTTATTGCATTTCTTTTCCCCTGTTTACTATCTCAACTAGGTTACCTTTGTTTCTTGAAGTTCTATGAACTTCTAGAAAGTTTATCAAGCCTAGACATTCAAATATTGATCATTTGTATTCTTATTCTGATCCAGATTCGTGTTCATCTACTTTTAGTTCAATAATGTTTCTTCTTCTTAGGAACACCTGAGGTCATTTCCAAGGTTTAAAAGGGAGCCAACTATATCATCTAGCTTAATTGAATCAACATTGTTCTATTTCTCTGTTGTTCTAACCTAGGTCTAAAACAATCAAAGTGGATCTTGATAGTTTTCAGATAACCTTGGAATCAGGTATAGGCTCACCTAGATTGAAAATTAGCATTCACAATGTCCATGATTTCAGTAATATATTCACAAAATATTTCATGTTCATCCATGTAAATTGTCTTAAATTCTGTTGTGAGCATTTGAAGTTTGGAAATTTTTATGACACTTGTTCCTTCATGTGTAACTAAGCCTCTTTTGCTGATTTACAAGTGGCAATTCATTAGTTCTTCCGACACTAAAGAGGCCTCCAGCATTATGTTCATTTAGTTCATTCCTTGAACCATCCCAACTTTAAATAGTTTTTCTACCCCAGTGGATATCCCATCTCTATCTAGCACCATATACATGAGGATGTCAACCAAATTTAACAGCCCTCCAGTCTACCTATAGAGGCTCTTTCTCGATGAAGTTCCATTTTAAGAGAATATAGTTAATCAATATTGAGAACATGAGCAAATCTGTTTTGATACAACTTATGAGTTTTTAATATGTCATCAACTTAAAATCTCTTTTAGATGATAAAATAACATATCTACATGAATGTGATTGAGTGATTAGTGATCACAGACTAGAAAGTCTCTAATGAAATCTCAGCAAACAAGCACACCAATATTGCACTAGATATAACATAAAAAATCTCCAAGACGTGAAGAAAAAAAGAACGGAAGAAAGAAAAAACAATAGGTGTCTTCATAGTTGCAAATCCACTATGAATACGAACCTAGTTTTCCCTATAAGTCCTCTAAGATCAGTCACCAATTCTCACCTAGAGTATTTCTTCAATCCACACCTCATTCAAGTGATCTCCAAAAACTAGAAAACAAAAATTCTATTGGCAAAGCAACTACTTCTTCATATGGATTCAGAGAACTTCATGCAAATTCACTCTCAGAAATATCAAAGACAAAGCTCTCACAAATTTCAAAATCTCCCACCAAGATTTTCTCTTGCTCTGCATTTTTGAAATGAGAGTAGAACCAAGTGCCGAGGGACACATGGTATACCCTTATTGGTCTCTTGTCATGCAAATTTCAAGGCGGAGGAGCATCCAACTAACTAAACAAATGTTTTTCGCTCCCGGCCATTTGTTTCCATCATCCAGCAAAATGTGTCCCAGACGGTTCCCATTATTTCAAACTCTCTTTCATGAAAAATGCTTCTCTAATCAGTCCCGTCTTTCCCTCATATTGCATGTGAACACCAATTTCCACCAGTGAAATCATGTCAGAAGACTTGGATTGATTTGCTGGTTCTCAGTTGATTAGCTCCAGCGAACCAGGACTTCTATTAGCAACCTTGAACCAGTAGCTTATCCTTTCAATCCCATTTTCCAACCCCATTTGCTCCATCAAATTCATACCATGCTAGCGCAACTATTTGTATTGTCATACATCATTGAGTCACTAGTAATGGGCTGGCAAAAATGAAGCGCGATTTGAACTTCTTCCACTTTCTTGCTTCTTTTGCTCTGCATTAATATGCTACCTAGCTTGATCTTGTGATGCATCAAACATGAGATCCAAGAATTACACTACAATACGAATGCTAGTTTACATGGGAAAGACAATTTTGACCCTAATTATGCCAACATACAGGTATATATACGACTTACACAAACATTGTAGGTTAACACATGAGAATCATACCTGATTTGCTGATTTGAGGCAATTCACCAGGGAATGCATCGGTGGCAATGAGGTCCCATGTAAACTGTGCGCATCTAACAGTCGTAGACTCAAAGGAAGCTCTGGAATTTGTGGAAGCTTCTTGCAGTGACTCAAGTAAAGGGCTCTTAGGTTAGAGAGTTGACCAATACGCTCAACTATGTAACTGAGGATTCCTCCTTCCTTTGAATTGAACCAACTTAGATTTAATACTTCCAATGAAGATAGATGGAAAATATGATTGAGGGCTTCCCCTTCTTTTAGATTGCAGCTTCTTAGACTTAATTCTTTCAATGAGCTCAAGCAGTTATGACTCTTTATTACTCCTGGTGTTAGATTGCATTGATCTGAATGCAGTCCACTTAAGAGAGATAAACCTGACAAAGAAGGCAATCAACAACTAAGTGAATTTAAAGAAAGAACCTCTAGACATGGCATTCTCTCCAGGTCCTCCAGCGATTTATCAAGTTTTGAGCAGCCATTAAGACTAAGAGCTTTAAGCTTTTTCAAATCACAAATGCTGTTCAGGAGACTAAATATTATTACAATTATTCAAACGCAGTGAAGACCTTCCAGAAATTTAATTGATCGTGGTAGCTATTTTATACCTGTTTCATCTGAACTAGGCTCCCCTAGTTTTCCAATATTGCACTTGATTTTTGGAAAACTAGTTAGTTTTGAACAGTCATTGCAATCAAGAGTTAAAAGGTGTTCCAACTCATAAATGTTCCCAGGAAGACTCCCAAGCCTCACACACCCTGTCAAATCCAAGGAAAAAAAAAAAAAAAGTTGGTTTCATAACTCTTACATGTGCCTGAACCTTAAGTAAACTACCACAACCTGAAAGAATTAGATCCTCCAAATTTGGCACACTTGAGATATCCGGTAGTTCAGTGAGCTGTTGTGAACCACTGACATCGATGCGCCTTAAATTTTTAAGAAGCTGGAACAAAATAGGATTTATTTTAATAAATCAAATTTTAAGAACTTAAAATATTATAAAACAAAAGCATAAATAATAATTATACCATATTCTCTTTCCAAAGTTGTTTTATCTTGCTATTCTTCAAATTGAGTTCAACAAGATTTCTCATATGAAAGTTTGATGGTAGAGATTCTAAAGGATATCTGTCCCAATAGAGATATGTCAAGCCATCTTTAGGAAATGCAAAATCTTCAAAAAGTTGCACACGATTGTGGTTGACTTCAAGCAATTTAAGTCTATTCATCCTTTGGAAAGCTTCGCCCATAAACCGCATCTGTTTTGTTCTGTACTCATTGAGGAATATCCCTTCAACTTTTTGGGTCCCCTAGATAATAAGAGTATAAAATAAGCAAAACACAATATATATAAAACCTGACTAAAATGATATAGATAAATAACTTCTTAAACAAAAAAAAAAATATTGTTAAAGCTATATATATATGACCTTACCATTTCTTTTTCCTTTTTTAATACTCGATGAATATCCTTACGTCTCCATAATCTGCTCCTGTTTCCCGGTTCACGACGATCTTCTATATCAACTTTTTCCTTACCCATTTGGGCTAAGATACCATGCATATTTATTGTATTCATCTTTGAAATGGTGATCAAACACCTACTGAGTAGACCATTTATCCCACTTTCTGCATGGTGTCGGAAACGAGCCAATATCCTTGAAACTCTTTGCCTATCATGTCCTTTAAAAAAACATGCAATATCGAGAAATATATTCATCGCTGTATGATCTAATTCATGAAAATTTATATTAAGCTCTTTTACAATTTCCATGTTAGGCACTTCTTTCAGTTTAGTCAATTCAATTGTCCAATCATGTTCTCCCTTTCTAGATAATTGAGAACCCAACCTTTTAAGTACTAATGGAAGACCATCAGCATATTGCACTGCACGGTGACAGAGACTATCATAACCTTCCTTAGGACAATTTTGTTTAAAGGCATAGTGACAGAAAAGTAGATGAGCTTCTTTATAATTTAATTTGTCAACCTCATATGTATCATCCACATATCTAGTTACCAAACCTTTGTTTCTTGTAGTTATGACAATTCTACTTCCTGGACCAAACCAATCATGCCCTCCAATTAAGTGTTCTAATTGTTTTAACTCATCCACATCATCCAGAAAAATAAGAACCTTTGTTGAGGAAAGTTTCTCACTTATTGCTGTTTTACCTTCAATAAGATTCTTTAAAGCTATTCGTCCTTTTGTCATTAGAGTATCATCTAGAAGTTGTTGCTGTAACTTAAGTAAATCAGAATCTCTAACATTTGCAAGATAGCTAACGCTCTCAAATTTATGTAAGATTTTATTATGAAGAGCGTTGATGATGGTAGTCTTACCAATTCCACCAAATCCATAAACCCCAATCATGCGAACCTCACCTGGTTCAATCTCTAATAATGACATTAGTTTTTCCAAATGAGAATTCATTCCAACGATGTTCTGGTCGACATATAAAAGCTTAGGTAACCTTCTGTGGATTTCCTTAATAATATCATCAAGAAGATTTGATTCATACCTACAAATTTCAAAGCATGATAGGACATGTGATGCATCAGAATGAGTCACAAAAGACAATAAATTATATAAAGTAAACTTAATGATGCCTAGTTTTCTAACTATAACTTAGTGGATGTTTGGTAAACTAATTTAATACCTTAAAATGACTTAATAACTTAATTTAAGTTATTAAATAAATTAAATATGTTTGATAAAATAACTTAATAATATGAATTGAGGTAAAAACAATTTTAAGTAATAAGTACAACTAATTAACTTATTCTTAAATTCACATATTTATTTTACATTTTTACCCTCATTTGCCCTAATAATATACACAATCTCCTTTGCTACTCCACCATCTCTACTATTACTTGACCTCTTTTACCCTAATTATAAATTTATGAGGATAAATATGTCAATTGATGATTTAAAATATGTTTTAAATTAATTTTATCAAACAACCTTAATACTTAAAGTAAGAATTCAATAATAAGTTTTAAGTTAACAACCTATATGTAATTTAATTTAAAGTCAACTTAAGTCATTAAATAATAAGTAGTAAGTTTTATCAAACACTTTAAAGTATAATTTAATTAAAAAACAACTTATGTTATTAAATAATAAGTATCAAGTTTTATCAAATACCCCCTTAGTATGCGTAAAAAGAATTTGAATTAGGAGGAAATAAATGATATTTATTGAACTACATATATGTACAATTTCATGAGTCTATATAAATGCACATGTAATAGAAACAAGGGAACAAAATGTAAATATGATTTGCATTAGAAAAAGTGAAAGAAAAAAATTAAATATTTTTGTGCTAATTTATGCTACTTAATCTTTTGGAAGGTCCAAAATAAAGATGACTTGTCTAGAATATTACTACCCTATTTTGATAGGGAATTCCATCATATAATTAACTACTAATCCACATCCAAGATTTTTAACCTAATAATTTTGCTACTTATTAGAGGGTCAATCAATATGATCTTCTATACTTGCATGACTTTCTCTCACTATTTTTTTAGATTAAGGCCCTTTTCTATTCTTATTTATATTTAATTAAGTTCTATCAATCTACTATTACATAAGTTTCATTCCTAGTTAATGTCCCCATGTTTTTTTCAAAGAGATATAGCATAATCATAAGGAAAATTTCATACATTTGTGTTAGTATATTAGATTGTTTAGTTTGAGTTGACAATTTTGTCCCTTTCATTCTAGCTTAAGTCTTTTTTGTATATATTGTATCTTACACTCCATTGAAGACTTAAGATTATTATAGGATTAACCAATGATAGTATAGGTAAGTATAGAACGGTTTGTAAGAACTAGTAGTTCTAACAAGTGGGATAATTTTAGACTTTAGGGGATTTAAATTGAGCTTAAGGTTTTAAATTTTTTTAAAAGCAAAAAAAAATGATCAAGCAACCCCCAGATACAGCATTCAAGCATTGGCAAAGAACACTTAGCAGTCCCAATGCTCGAGCACCCTTAACCAACATTCAAGAATTTGAAGCAAATTTTCCAAAATTAAATAAATAAATAAATATTGTGATTTTTTATTTTTTATTTTCCATATTCTAAAATCAGTTCTTGGAAATTTAGGATTTTGGTCCAGCAGGGTTTCATCCCTATAAATATTATGCATGAAAAATCTTTTTCTCTTAATGTGAACTTCTAGAAAAAAATTTAGCCTTTTTGTATTCCAACACTTTCAGATAGTTGGTGATTTCTTTTTCAATTTGTAGGAGAGTTTTGCATCCCATTAAGACATTAAAGTGTCTACTAAGGAGCACGCATAGTGCCATTGCCATATTGAGGACATAGGGACTAATTGGTTCTAGGGGTGTAAGACCTGGACATAGCATTCACTAGGTAATTCTATGTTTTTTTTTTTTTTTTTTTTTGATATAGACCCCCGTGGCTTTTACATTCATAAAGTCTTTGAGAAACTTTTTGAGTGGTTATTCATGTATGTCGTGGTCTCTTTGTATAATTGGATTTTTCTTATTTTTCTTTAATTATTAAAAGGAAATTTAAAACAAAAAAGTTTAGGATAAAAAAGAAGATTTGAAAAGAATATAAGTTTAAAGGAGAAAGGTTAGTACTAGCAAGCTTAGTAATTTTATTTAATTATTCGGGCCACATCATTCCCTCCTCCAAAATTCAAGTATTAGGGTTTGTTTAACAATTGTTTTCGAAAAGTTTTTTATTCTCTAAAAGAAAAAATTAAGAAAACACGTTTGATAAACCAAATTTGTTTTCTTTTTTCTGTTCTTAAAAACATAAAACATAATGTTTTTAGAAAACATTTTTAAATTGTTTTATATTATTTATAATGATTATTTTAAAAAATAATTATATAATCATGTATGATGATTATAAATAAAACACTAGATATAAAAATTATTTTTATAACATATTTAAAAATAAGTTTCAAACATTTTTAAAGCTAAATAGTAAATAATCCACACATGCAGGAGCAAATATTTGAACCTAAGATCTTCACCATGAAAGATGTTTTTTATCACCAAATTGAATGAGTTTTGATGCCATAATAGAACATAAAATTAGATATGCATGCATATACTACCTTTTATATATATATATATATATATATATATATATATATATATTATATTATATGTTAATTAAAATGAAATTAGCATAAATAAATTAATGTTAATGATCTTATCATGTTTTTTATATAATAATTAAATAAAAGACAAATATAAATTTCTAAATAAAATTACTATATTTTAAATAAAAATATTCAAGAACTCCGTAATGTCATTAAAAAGGTTCATACTTTGACGTAAATTACCGAAAAAATTATTTTACATATTATATTCAACAACTCTATCACCATGCAATTACATTTAATAAAATTTATAAATTTAAAATAAATTATCACAACAAATATGTGCCAGTAAAAAATAGAAAATAAATAACTTAAAAGCTTCTTGTATGGTATTTTTGCATTTATTTTTTAATCTAACTATATGAACAAGAATTTTTCAAAACCCTTTAATGAAAAATAATGTTTATAGATTAATTAAATTAATTTTTTTAAATGATTTTAAAAGAATATCAATTTTAACCTAAAATAATTTAGTACATTTTTATAAATAAATAAAATAAAATTTTGTTTTTAAGAAATTTTAACTTTATGGTATCAAGTTTGAAAATTTAATGAACAAATCTTTATTTTATAAAAAAAAAAATGCATAAAAAAGTTATGAAAGTTTAAAATTCACTTAGCTTTAAGTGGGTAGTTAACTATCTCTTATAAAACAAATTTAATGTTTTTTGGATGGTTGTTGGAGTTAAGTTAATGAAGATAAATAACAAGATGTACTTACCCAAAAGATTAAAGCTATGTTTGGTTCGGAAAATGTAAAAAAAATAAATAGAGAAATTAATTTTATATATTTCTTTAAACTCATTTCCTACATCATTAGATAATTTTAAAGTAAATAAAATTTTAATTATATTTAATTTTTTATTAAATTTTATAGTAAAATCAAACAAAATATCATTTTTCTTTATTTTTTTTTTTCTCGGTACTTTCTGAACCAAATATAACCTGAATGAATGGTGAAGAGAAGTTACAATTACCTGTACTTGTTCGCCTCATATCCAGCCAAATAGCCCGCTTTCGCCAAGGCAGACCTCCATTCCCTTATTTTTTCCTCATCTGCGTTTCCCACATGATGGGTAAATGCATCCCCATAAATCCCAGTTTGGTTCCGCACCTCAGTCGGCTCCACATGATAGAAGATTGGGATAACTGATCTTTTTTCTTGTCCTTTTCCTTCTTCGCATTTCATGATCTTGACAAGCTCTTCCAAACACCATTTGGAAGAAGCATAGTTTTTTGAGAAGATAATAATGGCAATTCTTGATTCTTCAATAGCTCTAAAGAGCTCTGGTTTAATCTCTCCTCCCCTTGGAAGTTCTTCATCATCTCTAAAGGTTCCAATATTGTTACGAATCAAAGCCGAGTAGAGATGATCAGTGAAGGTTCTGCGAGTATCTTCACCACTAAAACTCAAAAACACATCGTAGCTCCATTGAAACTTAAAAGTGGAAGAAGAAGAGGGTCTCTCGGTGCTAGAGGAGGCCATGGTTGGATTGTTTGTAACAAAGTCACAGCAGAAATTAGAAGGAAAAATAGAAGGGTCTTTGAGTACTGAGTGACTTTCCCTTAGCCTTTTAAAGAGTTTGGATATTGGTGGTGGGGATAACCATTTTTTTTTTCAATCATTTTTTATTAGTCCAGATCTGACCTCAATCATCAGTGCCACTCTTGAAGCTCTATTCACTGTTTTCTTTTACATTTTACTGTCATTTTTCTCCTTGTAGGCATTCTAACAACACGAACACTTGGTTTTGCAATACACAGTTGTTCTTTGCTTTTATTTCCAACTAATTGATAGGATAATAGCTATAGCATTTTTCTAAAATTTAAATATAAAAATAAAAATTTATCAAATCCATGTGCCTTTTAACTAGGTCATAAGATCACCTGAATGCACATTAAATTGAAGTTATTTAATTAATTTTTGTCTTTTTCAATAATGGGCAATATTACAATAGAAAATAAAAGTTTATTAAGTTGGTCTGTAAACTAAAGCTAAGAACTTTGGTGTTATAAACTTTATTTTTTCTTAAAGAGAAAAAGAGAATAGGTTATATGACAAAAGGAAAAGAAAATTGTGATTTCCATAAGTAAAAAAAAAAGCACAAAACCCCCCAACAAATTTTAAAGAAGGGCAATGCTCAAAACTTGAAATTTAAATTCTCAAAGTGCTTTTATATTTGCTGTTAGTGTTACTATTAATAAATGCATACTCATGAATATTGTAATAGTTATAATCTTTTTAAAATTAAATTTTATTAAATTGGACTTGATATGAGTCCAGGACTGTCGGGGCAAGTTCAACTATTTTTTATATTATTCTATTAAGATATATTCTTCATAAGGACATTTCTATTATTATAAAAGAAATAATTTTTAAAAATAATAAAATCTAAAATTTAATTCACTATTTTCCAAATATTTCAATTTCTTCTAATTTTGTTATATTTTTTAATAATTATATATAAAATAAGTTGTTCATCAAAAGTCGCTGGTTCCGTATCGTATTGGTAAAGAGTGGGAAGGTTGGTGTCAGAATAAGAGTACCTTGGTCATTTGTTCTAAGTGATGAAGGTATTGGGCGGGTGTGTTTTAAAAGAATAGTAGAAATTCAAAAGTAGCTCTATTATAAAATTCATTTATTGTGGGTCATTATGGCACTGAGTGGAGGCCGGTCCCCTTTAAAAGAAGAGAAGAGCCAATCACGCGAAAATCCGAAAGAATCATTGTCTCGTAGCAATTGTATGCTCGGATGACCTTACCTTTTTTACTCTAGTCCTTGTCATCATTATTATGAGGATGGCTAAAGATGATGCTAGGAGTCCTTTATTTTAAAAAATGGTGGGAGCTGAGTTGGCTTTTTTGTCGTCATCTTAGAAAAGATTCAATCAAAGATCACCCGTGGGTGGAGATAATGTGTTCACGAGAAAGAAAGACACCTTTGTTGACCCAACTTAGGTGGTCCCCTGTTTATTTTGGCTTTTTCCCTTGTTTAGGGAGACTAGGTGAGTGCATTCACTGGCGGAGCCAGAAATGTAGGGCCGGGGGAGGCAAACCACTGGACCGCATTGTATTATAGTGTTGGAACCTTGTCTGATGTTCTTTTTGGAGGAGGTTATAATATTAATAAATTTTAATGATAGGAAGAATGTTCAATCTTATGAATCCCCAAAGTAAACCATAGAGAGAAACTTCAATTTTGAAGCAAACATAATTATTTTTTTAATTCTTGTTAAAGACTAAGAAATAGCACTTAATTTATCATGTAAGAATCAAATAATAACAGAAACTATCTATGTGATGGGCCTCAACTTGTAAAAAACTTATGATTATTATTTAATCAATGATGTTGTCAAAAGATGAAAACTCTAAGTAGATGTATTGTAATAATTTGTTTACTACTTTTCTTTGTGAATTTTTAAAAACTAGACTAAAAGCATATTTTTGGTTTGATCGATAATTTATGTATTATTTATTTATTACATTTTTATTGAGGTGGTTAAGATTTGATCAAGTTGACTATTCAATTTATCTATCAAAGGGACTTTGATTTGATTCAATTACCGAAATCTACATATTAAATATTGGAAAATACTAATAGATGTTGATAAAATCCTTTCACTGACTAAATTAGAATAAATGGAATGTCTAGTTTAATACTATTCATTTTATAATTAATTTCTGGATAAAAAATGAATAAGAGAACATTCTTTTTGTTATAAAAGTAGCCCTAGGTAATGAAAATGAATAAGGAAAACAAATAGGAGAGGAGCTCTTCTTCCTTCATGATAATGTTCATAATGGTTTAGTTTGAATATACATAAAAATAAATTTTGTAAAAATCAAGTGGAGCTCAAAATAAATTCTTACACCCAAAAATACTTATATAAATTTACTTAAACGAGGCATCGGGAGGTCCCTAAAACCAATAAATTTAAAACTTGAATTCTAATCTTTTCATGCATTATTAGTGGGACCGTGTATGCATTCAATATTCCTAAATAAATGAACTAATATTGACAAGTTGCTAAATATTTTAGCTATATTTATTTCCCATTTGTGCATATGACATATGCATGATTTATGATATATAAATGTCATTTTCAAAAGGAGCCCACTAGTGTGTATAAAAAACTTCTCTCGTGAACATATTTCCAAGTCAATTTCTCCATTCATCAATTTCCTTTTAGTAAACGAATTAATCAAATCCACTACTTTAAATTAATAATTATTTAATTAATCCATGGAAAGAAGAAGATCACTCAAGAAAACACGATTATTACAATGTGATAAACACCTATAATCTAGTATTGGTGCACGGGTGGAGGAGAGACCTCATATTCTCCTTAGCAAATTTATCAATTTAGTTTCTATAACTCAATAATGGTAAATATAATCTCTAACGGCTAATAATATTTATCTTGTTAGATTATAAATGCTAGTTCATGGGAATATTATTTACATTGGATAGCAAATCATGGATCCAAACACTTTATATTTAGTTGTTATTTACATAGAGTATTAGAATGTTGTTGACTCTTTTAGTGGGATGTTAATTTAACTTCAAAATTGGATGATGAGAAAGCTAGTATTATTCTATTAATCATAATGATCCCTGTTTGAGCTCATATTCCTTGAAGACACAATTTATGAGGGTTTGGAGGATCTTGATTCACTTATTTGCATAAGTGCGTTTTAGTAAATGCATAAGGTTACACAAGAGTAAGTGAATGATATCTTTAAATTGAGTTAATTGATTAATTATAACTTAATTGGGTTAATTAATCAAATAGGACCTTTTTTGGACTAGAATAAGTGGCCCAAATCCAAGATGGGTTCAAGACACTTAAGCGTATGGGAAGTCTATAAATACCCTTTTAGGGCCAGTGATTTAACATTTTCCATTCACTCATTTTATCATACATTCTAGATAGAGAGAAAGTCATGTCCTTCACTCTCCAAGATCTCCACCATTAAAGTGTCGGGATTCAAGGAGGAGCCATCGAGTGAAAGATTGAATAGTTTTCAATAACATCTACATTTCTACAACAATGTTCACTAACAATAAAATGATTTAGGAACCTCTAAATCATTGGTATGCACATTTAACTCTCTTTCTAGATTCGTAAAAGGTTTTAAAGACTATTTTGCTTTTGTTGTTAAGATCTAAAAAAACTTAGGAAGTTTTTGCATGCACATAATTGATCTAGGGCCAATCAGTAGTTCAAGACTCCCTATAAGTTCAAGATAGTGAGACCCTTAGTACTGTACTAACATTGAGTGACCACGAGCAGTGGAATTGTGTATAACCGATGGATTGACCACAAATATGTCTAAACCTATGGCTACATGTGCTAATACATTATTTAAATGTCATTATGATTAATTATGCTATGCTAGTTTTTGTATACCAAGGTTATTATATAATATGTTCTTTAAATATATTTTTTCTTAAACTAATCCTCTTTAAGACTTGTGTATGATAACTATTAATTTGGATCTTGTGTTCACTTCATATATTTTAATATTTTTTAGGTGAAGACTTTTGCATGCCTATTGAGAAGGTAGAATCATCTTCTAGTTTTAATTTAGTTGTTCGTGGTTTTATGAAATATTGTAAGCATTTGCTTCATAACCAAGTTATCCAATTATTGTTTTATTAGCATTATTTAGTTGTATTTTATTCATATACGATCTTTTGAGAAGAAAAATAATTGTTTTTATTAAATTTCATAAAGTATGAGTGCATAGATATATAGTAGAGACTAGTTACCGACTCTATAACCAATTCAACTATAAAATAGGAAAATGTAACTACTGCATAAAACCTTAACTACAATTTGAATTATTGACTTCAGATTTTATTTAACAAAAAAATAAAATATCCTAACTATTTCCTAAAACTTTGACACCGTCCCTCCCTCCCCCCCCCCCCCCTCCCCTCAAGTTAGCACATAGATATCAATCATGCCTAACTTGCTAACAAGAAGTTTGAAGTTAGGACTAAACATTTCTTTGGTAAGGATATCAACTATTTGTTGCATTGTTGGAAAAAATGACATACAAATAGCTCTATTGTCGATCTTTTCTTTTATGAAGTGTCTACCAATTTCAACATGTTTTATCCGATCTGTTAGGAATTTGAGGCTAATCCAAACTATGATAATCACCTTAGAGGGGAGGGGGGGGGGGGGGTGAATAGGGTGATGGTCTCTTTTCGCAAATATAAACTATGTGAATGAAGAGACAATTATATGCAAGTATATAATAAGCAATGTAAAGACAATTGCATATAAATTAAAAGAGTTAGGGAAGAGATAGTGCAAACACGAGAGTTTATAGTGGTTCGGCACTTCCTTGCCTACGTCCACTCTCCTCAACCTCCTAACCAAGTGAGGGTTCCACTATCTTGAAGCTTCAACCAAGCTTCCAATCTCTTTACAACTGGATTATGGTTCCAATTCACCCTCTTGGACTTTTGGCTCCAAGCACCCTTTACACTTCTCAAGAGTTATCCCACTCTTGAACAACCTCTCAAGTGATACCCCTCACTTGAGAAAATTCCTCTCAAAGATATACAAATAATGATCTCACAAAAATCCTAGCACAAGAACTTTAAGCTCAAATGATACAAGAGAAACTAGGATTGAATGGTGCACTAAAGATATGCAAGTTTTGGAATAATGGTGCACTCAAAATTACTCTTCCAAGGCTCAGATATAATCAAGAAAGATTTGGAAAGGTTTAGCTTATGAAACAATGAAGTTTGGAGCCTTTTTATAGAAGAAAAAAGTCATACTAGCCGTTAGGGGTTCAACCGGTCGAGTTAGGGGTCGACCGGTTGACTAGCCGTTAGGAAAAGTGACCGTTGGGCCTCAACCGGATCTCGACCGGACCTCAACTGGTTGAGGTTCAACCTTGACCGAGAAGAGGAAGCCACTGGGAGAGAGAGAAACTTTTTTGGCTCCCTCAACCGATTCTCGACTGGACGATCATAACCGGTCGACTAGTTGAACCGATTGAGCCATTCTTTTGGCTCAACACTCAAACTTTTTCAACTTAAAACCTTTTAACACAAGTTTGAAAATCATTTAACACAAGGTTTTAGTTGAAAACATGGAATCATCCAATTCTTAAGATATTTAAAACAATATTACTCTTGGATGATTTTGGTGCATAAATAAATAATGAAATGCATGAAAGTCCTAGTACACCAACAACCTTACAAAGAGATCTTAAGAAGCTTTGGTCTTGAAAAACTCTTCTCTTTGAGGTGGTCTTCTTCTTCATGATTTCTCCTTGGCTTGATTTGTCTTTGGATTACCACTCTGGAAGTCATCTTGCCTAATCACACTTGAAATATGATCATTAGTTCTAAACCTTGTTTTGTTATCATCAAAATCAAGATTAACTAAACCTTGGTTTCACACGATCATTTGCATTAGATTCTATGCAATGTTGATGGTAGCCTTGTTGTCAGAATACAACTTCATTGGCAGATTAATTGACATCTTCTACTCTTCTAATACCCTCTTTAGCAATAACATCTCACAAACTCCATGAACCATAACTTTATATTTTGCTTTGACACTACTTCTTGCAAGCACATTTTGTTTCTTACTTTGTCATGTGATCAACTTATCCCAAACATATGTGCAATATCCTAAAGTAGATCTCCTATAAGTAATTGAACTTGAATAGTTTGCATCAGTGTAGACCTTAATGTTTTGCTGTGTGGTATTTTGGAAGCTTAGACCTTTGCTTAGTGTACTTTTTAAATACCTCAAGATTTGATATACTGCCTCAAGGTGTTTCTCATTAGGTTAGTACTTGAATTGACTTACCATACTCATGGCAAATGCAATATATAGTTGTGTATGTGATAAGTAAATTAGCCTCCCTACCAGTCTTTACTATCAGGATGTATACACCAAATCACCTTCTTTGTCATCTCCAAGTTTTTGGTTGGGGTTAATTGGGATGTCTACTGGCTTGCAACCACTCATTACGGTTTCTTTAAGGAGATTAAGAACATACTTTCATTTTGAGACAACTAATCATTTCTTTCACCAAGCAACCTCTATTCTAAGAAAGTATCTTAAGGATCCCAAATCCTTGATCTCGAACTCTGATGAGGGAAATTGCTTCAATCAGTTCAACTTAATGAGAATTATGTCATCTACATACACAATTAACACAACTATCTTCTCATCTTGTAACTGTCTTACAAACATATCGCCTTGAGTGTACGCTTGATTTTTAACAAACTCAATGAACTTATCGAACCAAGCCCTTGGTGACTGTTTCAACCCATATAAAGATTTCTTTTGTTTACACACCTTTGAACCAAACCTTCCATCAAAGCCCGGGGGTGCATCCATATATACTTTTTCCTCCAAGTCTCCATTAAGGAAAGCATTTTTCACATCTAATTATTACAAAAGCCAATTGATATTTGTTGTAAGTGATAAGAGAACTCTCATAGTATTTAGCTTTGTTATAGATGCAAAGGTCAGTGGGTAGTCAATGCTGTAAGTCTGAGTGAATTCTTTAACGACCAACCTAGCTTTATACCTTTTAAGTGATCTATCTAACTTGTATTTAATAGTAAATACCCATGTGCACCCCATAGTTGTCTTTCCTCTAGGCAAATTCACCATCTCTCATGTCTTGTCTTTTACAAGAGCCTTCATCTTCTCAAAAATAGCCTTCTTCCACTCAGGAATCTTTAGAGCATCCTGCATACTTTTTGGAATCTCCATACAAGACACTTACGAGGTAAAAACACAAAAATTGGGTGAGAAATCTCTATATGACATGTAGTGTAGACCCTCAATTTTGTCCTCCTAGGACATGTCCTTTTAGATAGTTATTCGATACTTTATAATAATTCCTTGGTGGCTCATAGCTATTCACACTACTTACCTTTCTTGAGCCACCTCGGAGACTCTGGTTGAGGGATTGCCTAACCCCTTATTGTGACCCTTGGCAGTTTTGATTTAGACTTAAGCTTTTCATTCCTTTTTGGATAGTTCTTAGGCATGTTTAGGTCATTTAGACAATATGCCGATCAGTTTAGGACACTTAGGCCCACTTAGGCACCCTAGGACCATTTAGGTACACTTGGTCCACCTAGGTTTACCTAGTCTTACTTAGTTCACTTAGGCACCTTTCCAGAATAGGTACTTGGACACTTCTTTTGGCATAGTCCACTTAGGTGTGTTCTAGATTTTGGTTACTTCTTTTTTTGAGATAGGATGAGTATTGGCTTGACTATATATTACATGAAATGAATTTTTTATTATTATTTTTTTTATTTTTGAGGGTTTGAGTTTGACATTTAAATTGTTATGATCCGTCGCATTAATTTAATTTCTTGATTTTTTTTTAATTGCACACATCTAATATTTATTTTTGTTACCCTTATCAATTTATTTGTTTATTTACTCACCTATTTATATATTCTTTAATTCCAATGAATTGACATCTTAGATTTTTTGTGGTGAGTGGTTTGGTTTTCGATTTTATTTCATTATATTTCCAAGCACAAGATTTTCTTATTTCCATTTTATTTTTTAATTTTGCATGTCACTTGGAGCGGTCAAAGAGAGTAGGTCACAACTGAGGATGAGTTGCCCGCAAGGTGGATGGACCAATAAGAAGGCAGGGAACAGGCAGAGGGGGATGGAGAGAATATATTTTTTTCTTTAGTAGAGAGATCCAGACAGAGAGAGATTTTTCAGAGGGGAAGGGGCAGAGAGAGGAGATTTCTTTTCTTTGGCAATGAGATTTTTTTAGAGATCTGAACACAAGGAAATTTTTTGGAGATCGACATGAGAGCGATTCTTTTGAGAGGATGCACAAAGAACTTTGAGGAGCCGACACATAACTATAGAAAAGAGGGGAGCAGCCCACAAAATCTCCACAAACAACGGTTTATAGGTAAGTGTACGTTTTCAAATTTATTTTTGATTTCGTTTTCATCCATCCTTTTAGTTTTGAGTGTTTTAATGATTTTAGTTCTTTGATTTAATTAATCCTATATAATAAATTTCTAGTTTTAATTTCAATTCAGTTTTAATTTATTTTTCTTTTTTTAGTTTGGATGTGTTTGTGGTTTTAATTCTTTAGTTTAATTTATCCCATTAGATAAAGTTCCCTTTTTTTAATTCCAATTCGATTTAGTTTTAATTTATCTTTTACGTTTGGATGTGTTTGTAGTTTTCTTTAATTTAATTGTTTCTATTATAAAAGTCCTTAGTTTTAATTTTGATTTAGTTCAATTTTAATATATCTTTTATGTTTAGATGTGTTTGTGATATTAATTCGTTAGTTTAATTATTTCTATTAGAAAAGTTTTTGTTTTTAATTTTGATTTAGTTCACTTTTAATCTACCTTTTATGTTTAGTGTTTGTTGTTTTAATTCGTTAGTTTAATTGTTCATATTAGAAAAGTTCTTATTTTTAATTTCAATTTAGTTCAATTTTAATCTATCCTATATGTTTAGATGTGTTTGTGATTTTAATTCGCTAGTTTAATTATTCCTATTAGAAAAGTTCTTGTTCTTATTTTTTATTTAATCCAATTTTAATCTATCTTCTATGTTTAGTTTAATTAATCATGTTAGATAAAGTTCGTATTTTAATTCTGAATTAGTTTAGTTTTAATCTATCTTTTAGTCTAAATGTGTTAGTGATTTTTATTCCTTAGTTTAAGTAATTTGTGAAGTAAAGTTTATTTTTTTTAATTCTAGATTAATTTAATTTTAATTTATAATTTAATTTGAATGTGTTAGTGACTTTTATTCCTTAGTTTAAGTAATTTGTGAAGTAAAGTTTATTTTTTTAATTCTGGATTGGCTTAATTTTAGTTTATGTTTTAGTTTGAGTGTATTAGTAATTTTAATTCATTAGTTAGATAATTTTATTAGATAAAGTTTATGTTTTTAAAACGAGTTTTGATTTTGTTTTGTCCCATCTTTTTAGTTGATGTATTTTTATAATCTTAGTTTAGTTTATTAGATTAATTAATTTTATTGATAAAATTTATGCTTCTCACCTTGTTTTAGTTTAATCGCAATTTATTTGTTTGGTTTGCATTTTTTTATATATATAATCTTAGTTCATTAATTTAATCAATTCTATTGATAAAGTTCATGTTTTTAACCTTGTTTTAGTTTTGTTTTAATTTATCTATTTAGTTTAGGTTTTTTTTTAGAATTTTAGTTTATCAATTTGGTTGATCCATGTAATTAATCTCATGTCTTTTAAAATTGTTTATCCTTGTTTTGATTCATGTTATCTAGTTTAAGTGGTTTTAGAATTCTAGTTTATTAGTTTAATTGATCCTATGCGATTGAATACATGTTTTTAAATATTAATCTTATTTTTATTTCATCTTTTTAGTACATGAGTTTTTAGGACTTGAGTCGTTTAAGTTGATTGGTTCCATGTCATTTTCATATTCTGAACTTGTTAATTTTATTTCTTGGTTGATCCACTTTTAGTTTGTATGTTTTTCAAAGCTTTAGATAACTTGTTTAATTGATCTTAAGTTGTATTATTTCTATCTTAAATATATAAATTTTCATTCTTGGATTGATCATAATTTAGTTCATATGTTTCTCTAAAATTTTAGTTAATTAGCTTAATTGATCTTATGTTAGTTTTTTATTATTCTTCTGTGTTCGATTCCCCATTTTTAATTCTTGATTAATATCTTCTAATTTTATTTAATCTAAAGTCATTTAGTTTATTGCTTTGATAGTTTTTTTTTTGTTTTTTTTGTGAAGTTTAATTTTTAGAGGTCATTGGAAAATCATGAAGATTGGCGTCTACCCTCACCTTTATTAGTCTTGTTGATTACTGAGAAAATTTTTATTTTGTGATTTTGTTTTATTTTGGGTTGCCTATATTTGATCTTTGCGAATTGTTTGTTTGTGAATAATGTCTTTCCCTTTAAAATAAAATACTTTTCTCAAAGTGTACCTTATAAAAATCTATTTTAAAAATTCATTTAGAGTCCTTAGAATCAAAAATCTCATTTTCTTAAAATAATATGCAACCATTTTTTTGATCGGTTTGCATCTTTCTTGGTTTTTTAATGAAAATTTTGGTTTTAAATTAAACATGAATACAAGCTTGTGGTCTCACATAAATGGGATAATTCTAGGTTAGATTTGTGTATATCAATTGGGGAATAGGTGAAACCCCTATATAAAAAAAAAAATCTTTTCAAAACTTATTTTTGCTACCACCTTTGTTGGTTGTTACAATCATATCTATTTTTTTTTAGGAATTATAAACAAGACGTATACGATAATTGATGAATTAGTATACTCTGATAATTTTTGCTATGCTAATAAGATAACAAGCATGCTGGGATTTATCTTATTATTTATTATCTAACCCCTCATGTCTTGTGGAAGCACATTACGAGTTACCCATGCTATTCAAGTATGCTTCTTACCTTCGTATATTAATTCCATAAATTATGTATTGCTTTATATATGATCGTTATGTATTGCTTCGTATGCGATTCTCAACCTGTTTAGCATATCTTTTTTATTGTTTGTTTAGCTTGCCATGTTTGATTAAGAGACTAGGATAAAATATATGTTGTGTGTTTTATTTTCCAAACTAATCATTGATGTCTTTTGATAGCGCTTAAGAAACAGTCCAGGTATGCACCCTAACTCTCATTTATTGTAATATGAGGACATGCCTGGTCTTGATCCCTCTATAGTTCAATACCACTTACATCCTACCACATGCCAGACCGGTTAAGCAGGAATTGAGACGGTTACATCCAAGTTGGAGTTTGCAGGTGAAAGAGGAGATTCAGAAACAACTCAATGTTGGATTCATATTAGTGGTTGAGTATCTAGAGTGGTTGGCTAATGTCGTCTCAGTTCCCAAAAAGGATGGCAAAGTTAGAGTTTGTGTTGATTTCAGAGATCTTAATAAAGCCAGCCTAAAGATGACTTCCCTCTCCCACATATTGATTTGTTAGTTGATAGCACTACAGACCATTCAATATTGTTTTTCATGGATGGGTTTTCAGGGTATAATAAGATTTTGATGGCTCTAGAGGATATGGAGAAGACAACCTTTATTACTGAGTGTACCTACTATTACAAAGTTATGTCATTTGGGTTGAAGAACGTAAGAGCCACTTATCAAAGGGCCGCTGCTACTTTGTTTCATGACATAATGCATAGAGATGTTGAAGTTTATGTGAATGATATGATTGTGAAATACCGAGGTAGAGCAGATCACCTATAGGCTCTAGAGAGATTCTTTGAGAGGATCCAAAAGTTTAGATTGAGGTTAAATTCCAAAAAGTGCACCTTTGGAGTGACTTTTGGGAAATTATTGAGACATATGCTCAGTGAGCGGGGCATAGAGGTCGACCTAGATAAAATCAGAGCCATACTTGACATGCTTGCACCGAAGACTGAGAAAGAGATCAGGGGTTTTCTAGGCAAGTTACAGTACATCAGTCGTTTCATAGCCAGATTGACAAACATATGTGAGGCCATCTTTCGTCTTTTGAGAAAGAACCAACCAACAGTTTGGAACGATGATTGCCATCTTGCATTTGAGAATATTAAGGAGTATTTGCTTTTTCCTCCTGTTTTAGTGCCTCCCACGCCAGAATGTCCACTTCTTTTATATTTGTCAGTTTCAGACATGGCCTTAGGATGTATGTTAGCTCAGCTTGATGATTCAAGAAAGGAGCGAGCTATTTACTATCTGAGTATGAGGATGTTGGAGTAATTGATGAGATATGTTATGATTGAGCGCCTTTGCCTAGCACTAGTTTGGGCTACCAGGAGATTGAGGCACTACATGACGGAGGTTTCAGTGCATTTGATATCCTGCCTAGACCCGTTGAGATATTTATTTGACAAACCTGCGTTGACTGGTAGGCTGATAAGATGGCTTGTACTTTTGATAGAGTTCGATATTCAGTATGTTTCTCAGAAGTCTATTAAGAGAAGTATTGTCACCGATCACTTAGCCTCATTATCGACATCTGAGGGTAGACCAATTGATGACGATTTTCTAGATGAGGAGTTTGTTGCTATGACTAGCTTATCAGGATGGTGCATGTACTTTGATGGTGCAGCCAATCAGTCAGGGTATGGGATAAGTGTTCTGTTGGTATCCTCTCAAGGTGATCATATTCCAAGGTCTGTTCGTTTGGCATTCCCTAATTGACATCCTATCACGAACAATATAGTTGAGTATGAGGCTTGTATCCTGGTTTAGAGACTGCATTGGAGCTTAACATTAGACAGATGAAGGTATTTGGTGACTCTAACCTAGTACTCAGACAGATTCAGGGAGATTAGAAGACTATGGACGTAAAGCTTAGGCTGTATCACGCTTATTTGGAGTTACTGGTTGCGAGATTTGATGACTTGAGATATGTTCATCTGCCTAGAGCGCATAACCGATTTGCTGACGCCTTAGCTACCCTAGCTTCTTCTATGGACATTCCGATTGATGTAGTTGTACGGTCATTGCTGATTGAGTTGAGGTTTGCACCCGCCTATTGTTGTTTGATTGGAGAAACAGAGGTCCACGATGATCTACCTTAGTATCATGACATTTATCAATTTCTTAGATCTAGCACATACCTTGAGGTAGACATTGCCAAGGATTGGAGAGCATTAAGGCATTTGGCCACTAGATTTGTGATTTGTGGAGATACCTTATACAGGCGATCAGCTGATGGTATGCTTTTATTGTGTTTAAATCGAGTCTTTACAGATCGAGTGATGAAAGAGGTTCATGCAGAAGTTTGTGGTTCGCATATAGGAGGACATATGTTGGCCCGTAAAATTATGAGGATGGGTTATTTTTGGTTAACTATGGAGACGGATTGTTGTCAGTTTGTTCAGAAATGCCCAGAGTGTCAGATTCATGGTGATCTCATTCATGTACCGCCATCAGAGTTACACGTTTTGACCTTGCCATGACCATTTTCAGTATGGGGTATTGATATTATTAGGAAGGTTTCACCAAAATCTTCCAGTGGTCATGAGTTCATCCTAGTTGCCATAGATTATTTCACTAAATGGGTGGAAGCCGCATCATATGCGAGGTTGACATCTGCTAGGGTTGCCAGTTTCATCAGGTCACACATCATTTGCCGCTATGAGGTTCCCCATGAGTTGATTTCAGATAGAGGGGTGCACTTCCGAGCTAAGCTAGATACTTTGTTGCAGAAGTATGACATCCGACATCATAGATCTTCAACACATAGGCCACAGACCAACGGGACAGTAGAGGTTGTGAATAAGAATATTAAGAGGATTTTGAGGAAGATGGTTGAAACTTCTCGAGATTGACCAGAGAAACTCCCTTTTGCATTGTGGGCATACCGTACCTCTTTTCGTACCTTTATAGGAGCTACACCTTACTCTCTAGTGTATGGTATGAAGGTTGTTTTGCCGGTTGAGACAGAGATGGGTTCTTTGAGAGTAGCCCTTGAACAGCAGATTTCTAAGACAGACAGAGTGGGCTTAGGCTCGGTTTGACTAGCTTAACCTTTTAGATGAGAAGAGATTGAGAATAACCAATCATATTCAGGCCTATCAGAGGAAGATGGCTCATGCCTTCAGGAAACGGGTTAAGCCTAGACCATTACAAAAAGGAGATTTAATTTTGAGGATTCTTAGAGGTTTGATTGGAGACCTTAGAGGAAAGTTCAGACCTAGTTGAAGTGGGCCTTATGTTATTCAAGAGTTGACTCTAGAAGGGGCTGCATGGTTGACTGACTTAGATGGAAACTAGTTTTCAGAGCCTACCAATGTGGATCAGTTGAAGAAGTATTATGTTTGAGATTATGGTCATAGGATGGGTGGCCATCATTTTGGTTAGCCTTACACCTTATCACCTTTATTAATATATTAAATCGTTGCTAGCCCATTGAGCCTCACGTGGTATGTTATAGCCTCATTTCTTTCTTATAGTCTTGATTATCATTTCTACACTCGGGTTGGGGCCCTTTGATGTATATGTATGCTTTGCTAGGAAAGTCTCATGAGCTTTAGACTTATATGCCTATTTTCTCATTCTTGTTACCATCCCCTTATCACCCCTTTTGTTCTATTTTACTATCATCACATTTTCATTATCTTTCTTGCATTTATCATTATTTGCTTCATCTTATCTCTTATCTTTCTTGGGTTGATGATTCTTCACATCTTGGTGCAAAAGAGGGCAGTCATATCACTCCATCTATCCCATCATTTGACATTGATTCGGAGATTTTAGTTTGAGAGGTTGTCTCATGGGTTGGGGTTCATGTATTCATCAGTGGTTTGAGAAAGTTTGTTTTCTCCTTGTATCTTTCCTATTGGAGTTTGATTTATTGATGATCAGAACATTCGTATTCAAAATAAATAAATAAATAAATAAATAACACAGTGATATGTTTGTCTATGGTATCTTACTCCATTGGGCACTTATGTCGCCTTTTAGGGTCTATTTATTGGGTATATTTGTCATTGTGGATTCTTGTGAGGTTTTTATGAGCTTTCCACTCTTTGAGACACTCTTGTTATGCATTTCGAGTGCCGAGAGTTCATGTGATAGTTCTATGGTATCTTATGCTTCTTGGATCATGGTTGATACGTATTAGGTATGAGAGATGAGTAATCCTTTTACTAGGGTCTCCGGATCATTGTCTTACCCACCACTCCATCATTGGTGATATGTGTGGACCCGCATTTTTCACGTGCGTCACCACTCGATCGGCGAGACTCGCTTTTTATTTGTGAAAAATTAATTTTAGAAAAGTTGGAGTCGCCACTTATTTTATTTTCATTTTAAAAGGAAAATAAAACAAGAAAGAAAACCCTAAGATGTGACTCCATAATTTTTGGAAAAAAGGCATGTCTTTGAAAAACCCGAGTCTAAGTCCGGGGATCAGGTTACTTATTGGGAAGGTACCTCTAGGAGGTAGCACCCCTCTAAGCCCTAAAAAGGTCTCTACTGACTAAGTTGAGGGAAACGTGACAATTAAATGGTTAATCATGGATACTTAAGTGAGCTAGGGTGATTTCAAAAAATAGCATGCTTAGCAAGAAAACTAATCACAATCATGAAAAAAAGATTTAGGGTACGTACCTGGACTGCTTCTTAAGCGCTATCACAAGACATCAAAGGTTAATTTAAACAATATATCATCTAGCATGTATTTTATTAGAAATAATCAAACAATGAAACATGTATATTAGAACACTCAAGCATTATTAGACATAAGCATTATTTCACAATGACAAGCATATTCACATAATTCAGAAAGTAGGTAATAGAGGACATACCTGGATAGCATAGATAATTTGTAACGTGCTTTCTCAAGTTGTAAGGGGTTAGATAACAAATAATAAAATATAGAAATCCTAGCATGCTCATTATTTAATTAGCATAGCAAAAGTGATCAAAGTATATAGAATCATCAATTATCACATACATCTTGTATATAATTCCTAAAAAAATAGATAGACATGATTTCAACAAGTGTCAGATGTGGCAACAAAAATAAAATTTGAAAAGATTTTCTTATGTAGGGGTTTCACCAATTCCCCAATCGATATACACGAATTTATCTTAGAATTATCCCATTTGTTTGGGACCACAAGCTTTGATTCGTGTTTTATTCAAAACCGTAATTTTATTTGAAAGATGTGAACCGATCAAAACATGGTTGCACATTATTTTAAAAAATGAGATTTTGATTCTAAGAACTCTAAATGAATTTTTGAGATGGATTTTTAAGGAAAATGAGATTTTGAGAATAGTGTTGTATTTTAAAAATAAAAAGAAATTAATTTGAAAGCAATAAAGTGTATGAATCAAAATACCAAGCAAAACAAAAGAGAACAAAATCACAAAGTAGAATGTTTGACAACCAAGAAAATTGAAGGTGATAATGGAGGCTAATCTTCATGAGTTTCCAAAAGCCTCAGAAAAAGAAATCAAATTAAGTGAAGGATCACTAACAGGCAAGACATTCTAAATTAGACAAACTAACAAAGTATCAATTCATGAACTAACAGCTAGGATTTTAAAAGCATATAAGCTAAGATAAGGATGATCAGGAACTAACATTAATGATTTTGAAATAAAAACTAAAAAAGGATCAATTCGGGTAAGGAACTAAAATTATAGAAGTACCTAAACTAATTAAAACGAGCTAAAAACGTGAACTTTCAAACATAGAATTAATTTTACTAATGAACCACAATTATAAAAGTGCTTAAGCTAATTAAAATGAGACAAACTAAATCAAAGCAAACTAAAGATATGTACTTTCAAGCATAGAATTAATTTTATTGATAAACCAAAAATTATAAAAGTGTCTAAACTAAATAGATGAATTAAATTAAATCAAAGTACACTAAAAACATGAACTTTTAAATAAAGAATTAATTTTATCAATAAATAAATAAAACTATAAAAACACATAAACTAATTAAAAGGAACCAAATTAAATCAAAGAATACTAAAAATATGAACTTCCAAACATGAAATCAATTTTATTAATAAACTAAGACTATAAAAACACCTAAAATAATGAATATAAATTATTAAATCAAAGCAAACTAAAAAAAAAACTGAAACTTTCAAACATGGGATCAATTTTATTAATGAACTAAACTATAAAAAATATCTAAACTAACTATAATGAATCAAATTAAATTAAAGTAACCTAAAAACGCAAACTATCAAACATGGAATCAATTTTATCAATGAACTAAAACTATAAATGTATTTGAACTAAATAGATGAATTAAACTAAATCAAAAGTAAACTAAAGTCATGAACTTTTAATATAGAATCGATTTTATTAATGAACTAAAATTATAAAAGTATCTAAACTAATTAAAATGAATCACATTAAATCAAAGAATACTAAAAATATGAACTTCCAAACATGGGATACTAAAAATATGAACTTCCAAACATGAAATCAATTTTATTAATAAACTAAAACTATAAAAACACCTAAAATAATGAATATAAATTATTAAATCAAAGCAAAATAAAAAAAAAAAAACTGAAACTTTCAAACATGGGATCAATTTTATTAATGAACTAAACTATAAAAAATATCTAAACTAACTATAATGAATCAAATTAAATTAAAGTAACCTAAAAACGCAAACTTTCAAACATGGAATCAATTTTATCAATGAACTAAAACTATAAATGTATTTGAACTAAATAGATGAATTAAACTAAATCAAAAGTAAACTACAGATATGAACTTTTAATATAGAATCAATTTTATTAACGAACTAAAATTATAAAAGTATCTAAACTAATTAAAATGAATCACATTAAATAAAAGAATACTAAAAATATGAACTTCCAAACATGGGATACTAAAAATATGAACTTCCAAACATGAAATCAATTTTATTAATAAACTAAAACTATAAAAACACCTAAAATAATGAATATAAATTATTAAATCAAAGCAAACTAAAAAAAAAAACTGAAACTTTCAAACATGGGATCAATTTTATTAATGAACTAAACTATAAAAAATATCTAAACTAACTATAATAAATCAAATTAAATTAAAGTAACCTAAAAACGCAAACTTTCAAACATGGAATCAATTTTATCAATGAACTAAAACTATAAATGTATTTGAATTAAATAGATGAATTAAACTAAATCAAAAGTAAACTAAAGACATGAACTTTTAATATAGAATCAATTTATTAACGAACTAAAATTATAAAAGTATCTAAACTAATTAAAATGAATCACATTAAATCAAAGAATACTAAAAATATGAACTTTCAAATATGGGATCAACTTTATCAATAAATAAATAAATGAAATACAAGTAATTAAAAGAGTAGCAAATACATGAATAAATGAATAAATAAAACTCAAATGTTTTCAATCTGATGCAATCAATCAAAATTAAATAGGGATCAAATCATTTTTTTTTTCTAATATAATGAATCAAAATTAAAACACACAAACTCATTCAAGCCAAACTAACAAATAAATTAATACTAAATTAAATTGGAATTAAAAAAAAAAGGAAAAAAAGATATCTAATAAAAAAATGAAAACTCTTTAAAAAACTAACCTGTGTTATGGAAAAAATTCGTCTTTGATGCGTTAAAGTAGCCCCTCCTCGAAAATCCTCTGTTCCTCTCTATTTCAAAAAGAATGTCGCGACCATTTGCTCCAAAAATTCTCTCTTGCGTGTTCTCTAAAAAAAAATCCCCTTTTAATTTCTCCCAATCCTCCAATGCGTGCTTCCACCCTCTATTCTTTTCCTTTTCTCACCTATATATATCACCCCTCAAGACCTAAATTTGTTTCCAAAAAGGAAAATTCTCTTATCCTTTTTTCCTTCTTTTCTCCTTATCCTTTTTTAAATCTTCCAATTCAAAAGCAATCTTCCCAATTTCAAATTCCTCTCCAAAACCTTCCAAAGAGAGTCCCATCTTCCTTAAACTCCAATAGTAAGTTTCCTTGCAAAAACATGAAATTTTTGAAGTTAAATAATTGAATGAACGGATAAGCAAGTAAATAAATTAGGAAATGGTAAAAATAAATAAATAAATAAATAAATAAAAATAATAAATAAGTTAAGGAAAATAACATAAAGAGGAAGATGACCAATAAAAAGTGAATGATAATCATAAAACTAAAACTAAAAATAAAATAAAATAAAATAAAATAAAATAAAAATAAACCAATAAATGAAAGTCGAGCCCAAAAGCCATGTAACCATGCAAGTCATACAAGTCACACTAAAAAATATCCAAATGGGCCAAGTGTGCCTAAACGGGCCTATGATGAGACTAAGTGGGCCTAGGGTGGTGCCTAATGGGCCAAGTGTATCTAAAAGCTATCCTGAAAAAAACAAGAAAAACCTAAGTCTAAGTTAGGGCTACCAAAGGTCACAATAAGGGATCAAATAATCCCTCAACCAAAGTCTTCAAGGTGACTAAAAAAAAAGGTAAGTGGTGAGTAGTACTGGGCCACCAAGGAACTATTGTGGAGCATTGAAAACGAACTTAAAGACATGTGTTAAAGGGACAAAATTGAGGGTCTACAATATGACTTTCATTTATTGTACTAACATGGGTTGATCATCATTCATTCCACTTTCTCATTGCCTTCTTTTGTATCCCATTACCTCTGTCCAGATCTTCATTCCACCTTTTATCCATTCTCTACATATTGACACACATTTCTGGTTCGGTACCTTCTACACACCATTCACATGTTTTATCGATAGTTTGACCACTTATTCTCCCTCTTGTTTTAATATCAACATTTCCTTTGGTTACTTCTAAGTCCATAGCTCATGAGATTTTTCTATGCATTACATCTGGTACACGAGGGTATGGGTTTGATCATTGGGTATTTGAGCCTCGTTTCCTTTCATTTCTTTCATCCTATCACCCTGGCCTATGTTATGTCCCGTGTCTTAAGACCACCCTGAGGCTATGAGATCAGACGTTATCTTTGACAGTCTTCACTTGGACAAGCTTTTGTAGATTGGTTGAAGTATAGTCGTTACTATGTTTTCTTTCATGGAATATACTTTTGGAAGCATTTGGTCTCTCTCTAGCTTGGCATGATGATGTTTGATGGATTTTTGAGTTTGGAGACAGTTCATTGATGATATCAGATTCATCCTTTTATCGTGCATCAGACATCCATACTGGGGCATATTTTCCCTTTCCTCTGGGGTTCCTAGTTGTTATTGGACGGTATGAATATTCCTATCTATGGTTATAGAGATGTTTGATTGATTTTGATAGATTCTTTATTATACATCAGATATCCATACAGGGGTATACTCCCCTATCCTTGGTGGGATTATGTTTGGGCAGCAATACATAGATGGATAATCATTGTTGGTTGTTTACATCACGACTTCGACATCAGACATCCATACTGGGGCATATTCCTTTATCCTTGATGAGATTGTGTTCAAGCAGCGGTACATAGATGGATGATCATTGTTGGTTGTTTATCTCATGATTTCGACATCAGATATCCATACTGGGGCATATTCCCCTCTCCTTTACGAGATTTGTTTGGGCAGTGGTATGAGGATGGATGATTAGTGTCGGTTGTTTACCTCATGACTTTGATATCGGATCTTATACTGGGGCATATTTCCCCATTTTCATTTAGTATCCTTGAGATTGAGTTAGTTAATTAACAAATCTCGCATTGAAAGAAAAATGGACTTTTATTCTGGGAAAGAAAAAATGGAAACAAGTACTTCAAATGCTGAAAACTTGGATAGCCTAACTTATAATGTCATACCATTATTTCACTATCCTCAGAAACATAAACAAAATTGAAACACGTATATTGGTTTGGTCTACTTGAGTTGCTTTTGTCTTCAAAAAAATAAAGTCCAACACACTCTCTAGCACTGCCAATTGTCCTCTCTGAACTTCATTCCTGAAACTCACAATATGAAGAATAAAAATTAGCACAACACCTATGATCAAGAGTTATTTTACTGAGGGATAGTAAGTTGCAAGATAGGTTAGGAACATGAAGTACATTATGAAATATTAAGGAAATAGAGAGTTGGATTGATCCGGTTCTAGCTATGGTAGAGAGGGAACCATATGCAATTTTGACATTTTTATGGCTTTCAAAGGATTGTAAAAGGAAAATAGTTTCGAGCAACCTATCATGTGATCAATTGCTTTAGAATCGATGATTCAAGGATTTACTGAATTCGGTATGACATTAAAAGAGGTAATAGTGAAATAATTACCTTTTAAAGCTAAAAAACAAGAAAGGTTTACAGGCAATTTTGGAGATTGAAAAAGTTTGTATAAGTGCTCTAATTGCTCCTTCGTGAATGAGACTGTTTCTGAATTGATTTGGTACTCTAGAGACTCCTTGGTTGTGGCTTTAAAAGCACGCCCATCTCCATCATATTTTCTTTTTCAATTCAATGGTTTTCCGTGAAGCTTCCAACAAGTCTTTTTTGTATGCCATGGTTTTTTCTACTTATTTGCCTTAAAGTCAAACCCTCTTGATACAAGGGTTGTGTCTTCAGGTTCCTAGCTTGAACTAGACTTTGGATTTTGCAGCATAATCCTCATTTGGGACTTCTCACGCTTGACTTTAAAGAAAACTTCACGAATGGAGGGCAGTGGCTTCTAGCCTAGAATTTGTCCCATAACTTCATCCAGATTTTGATTAAGACCAATGAGGAATATGTAGACCTGATCATTGTATTCCCTCTTTTTATGGTGAGCACAATCATTGGAATATTCCCAAACATCATCTTAACAATGTGTGAGTTTTTTCCATAAAGTCACCATCTCGTTGTAATAGGTAGTAAGGTCACCTTCACCCTGATTGGATTGCCAAAGTCAAGTCTTCAAATCAAAGATTTGGGACGAATTCTCCAATGAGAATAATAGTTGCGCGTAGCCCCTCAAACAGCCTTGGTTGTTGGTAAAAAAAAAATGAGGCTTCCCAATCGTCGGCTCCATAGAATTGATGAGCCACATAAAGGCAAGGGAATTTTCAAATTGCCATTTTTTTAGGGATGGATCATTTGTTGCAGGTTGTTTCACTTCACTTGTTAGATGCCCTAATTTCTCTATTCCATCAGTCGCCAATTTCACGGATTGTGCCCATTCAAGATAGTTTTTCCCGTTGAGCTTGTGAACCGTGAGTAGTAGGTTGAAATTCTGGGAGAAAGAGTCGTCATTTGATGTTGAAGCAATAGATTGGATGCTCTTAGATGGATTTTTTGAAGTTGTAGAGTTTTTTGTTGCATCGATCGTCATGAGAGAAAAATGGATCAAGATCACAAGGCTATGATACTATGTAATTTTTTAGAAGAAAAATAATTGTTCTTAAATTTCATAAAGTGTGACAACATAGATGTATAATAGAAACTAGTTACCAGTTCTATAACCAATTCAGTTATAAAATAGAAAAATGTAACTATTGCATAAAAATATAAACCCCCTAACTACAATCTAATTATGACTTCAAATTCTATTTAATTAATAGAAAAATAAAATATTCTAACTACTTCCTAAAAATTCAACACTATATATATCTATCAAGATGATGACTCTAGTTTAGATTTCCATTTCTCAACTCATCATCTCTTAAAAGGCTTCTTTAAGGATGGGTTGCAACAATAAGAGTGGAGTATCTAGAAAATGTGAGATATGGGGATTACAATTGGAGCACTATTGATGAGTTCCTTGAGACAACAATGATCAATTGCTAAATGTATGAAAGGACTTTTAAGAAAAAAAATTAAGATGATTCATGATGTTTGTAGTCACTTAGAGCAATGTTACACTTGCTCCATGTGAGAGGTATGTGTCAAGTACATGCAAAGCTTTTGTATATACAACACAAATATTGAATCGAGTGAAGTGATGGAAATGGCCATGAAGTGTAGCTTAGGCTTGAGAAAATTAAGCCATAAGCTATCTCATGGCACTTAGTCTTCTATTGCTAGTATTAAATTGAGTGAGATCTTTGAGTAGTTCTACAGCCATTGCCTCAACTATATGCTAAATCCTAGGGATGTCACTATCATTTGAATCAAAGTGTGCCTATGGCTGACATGTATTACCCTCTTGTATATTCTTGAAACATACATAATTTTATTTGACTTATGCTTTTCACTGAAATTAAACTTTTCAAAGGACCTTTAAACCCCACTTTTTGTCTTAATATTCTCACACTTGGGTTTCTAGGTGACTTACAATATGCATGATAAACATCTAATAAAAATCAATAACACGATTCAAAATCAATTGAAATATTTAAAATTCACATGTATACCTAGTGTTTGAAATATCGTTTTTTTTTTCCAAAGCCGGTGAAATCGTCGATATATTGGCTCTTTTATCGATTTATTGACGATTTCATCGATTTTTCGAGAAATCAAGGGTGAACTCCGTTGATTGACAGTCAACATGCCAAGCTGCTACCCATCCCTTCAAATTTTTTAGGTTTACGTTGCGCTACCAGAGGAATTCAAACCTAGGCTAAAAGGCATAGGTTCAAGCTTGTTTACCATTAGGTCGAGTTACTACTTGGTAATATATGATGATAATAAATATGTTAAAGTTCATTATTAATAAATAAATAAATAAAATTTAATCATTTTATTTTAAATTTTAATAAATTAATTAATGTATAACAAACCATCATTATAATTTTCTTAACAAATATTTTTTTAATGCCATTTATATGATAATTAAATATTAAAAAGTCATATATACATCATCATTTATCTCATTAATCTCATTTTAAAAAAATTAATATGACTTCACTTTAAATTTTTTTATATTTATTCTTTTAATTTTGAATGTTTTTATTTTAAAATATTAAAAATATAAATTTATTCAAAAATACTAAAATATAAAAAAATAATGAAATTCTAATATTTTATGAATTAAAATTAATTTAATTAGATAAATAATAAATTATTAAGACCGGTATATCCTTGTTTATCAATATTTTTCTCTTTGACCATATTTATGTCAATTACACTTAGAAAATAACTTTAACATATGTATTTTTTTATTTATTTTATCATTTTTTTTTTAGTTTTTAAAAATGTTTTCATGAATTTTGAATAATTTTCATTTTACTGATATTTTTATCAAAGTATCCATTGATATTTTCAATATATCTATAAAATAAAAAATCCAGTATTTCAAACCATGTGCATACCTCATAACAATGATGTCAAAAAATTAGATTTGCAAGGATCTACATAAATGATATCTTATACTACCAATTAATTTTTTAAAAATAACCTGTAGTTTAGTTTTGAAATCATACAAATGAATGAATTATCATTTTTGAGTGGTTTGATGCTCTGCTAGTAATGTTGTGTTGTTAGTTTCTACTGTGATTGCATGACAATTTTTATTGTTATTGTTGTTGATGCGGTGTGTTTCCTCTCGTCTCATCTCACTTTGTGAGGCTTTCGATGCTTTGGAAGAAAAGTCCTAGAACTATTCCAACTTTTTTATTGGTCTCAAACTAATCTTTCTTTGTGGATGGAGCTCTCTCTTCTTTTTATTTCTTTTTCCCTTTCTTCTTTTCCTTCTCTCAAACTTTTCCTATGGCATACATAGGTAGGGTCTTCAAAACATATTGTTCACCAGGGTTGAGTAGAAAATAAGAATAAAAAGATTGATAAAAAGTTAAAAGGTGGCTCTAATTAGATGAAAGAGTCAACAATAAAATTACAAGTGATTGATGTTGTTCAAATTGAAAGTGGTACAAGAATAAGGGAAAGTCTAACAAGAATTTGGATCGTGGTTATAAAAAATAGAGTGGTTAGTTTGTGATCTAACATATATTCTCATATAGAAAGCACAATCAATATAAGAAATAATTCACATAGCCAAACTTCAATTGATGGTGGTAAGGGTCTTTTTAGAGTTATGATCTTGATCGATTCTTTCACGTCTTTGTTTTGGAAAATTTCGGGATTTTTTGGTTCTATTGTTCATTTTATACCATTATGCATTAGTAGCCATCTTATCCTTAGTTTAGCTTCAATTTGGATTTGTCATAGTTGATACATAGTATAAAAGAGTGCATAGGAATATATAATATTAGGGTAGGAATTATTATTAGAATGTTGTACTGTAGAGATTGACATTGGCATGAGATGGAGAAATGCTGTATCATCTACTTTAGCACCATAGTACAAATAAGATCATACACAACCAAAAACTCATGAAAACTTAAAAAAAAAAAACAAAAAACAAACAAACAAACATATAGCAGTCTTTTTCTTGATCATGAGAATGAACATTAGGAGATGTTTGACTTCGCTAGATTTTAACTAATTAACCCGTTAGTAAAACCTTGAGGTCCTCAAACTAAAAAAAATCAACTTTTATTGATGCCTTATTGTTGTGAATGTGTTCCTAATTTTCGTGATAAGAGTTTAAATTTCATTAATCTCATTTGAATATGGTAAGCACATGAGTCCATTAATTGGTATTTTTCTAGAATAAGATTACTTAACCAATGGACATATTAAATGAATATTTGTTTAGGTGTTTTCACTTATTATCCATACTTTTCTAACTAATATATAAAAATAGCTTATCCAATGTGTTTCTAAATTCTCACATTCAGGTATGGACTTATCTTGACCATCTTTAGGAACTTCTGCCTAATGGTGATCATAAAATACCATATTTCAATTTGATAATATTTACACTTATAAATAATAAACAAATTAAACTTTGTATCTCATATATATATATATATATATATATATATATATATATATATGAAATCATATAAATTTATACTTAAAGCATGTTTCCAAAATATTCAAATAATATGGTGACTAGAGAATTTAAAATTAGCATATGCACCCAAATATTATTACATCTAATATTTGTTAACTTATGAATTAAAGAAATCAATCCAATAAAGGTTTTAGTTAAGCAAAATCAATACCATAATTTAATTTATCTTTATCTCTTTGTTGTAGTTAGGGACATATATGTAGACTCCTCATTTTGCCCTCGACTCGTGTAGATTACACTTTCAATAATTATTGTAAATATGACTTGTAGTCTTTGATCCTTTTTCAGGAGCTTCTTAGAGGACAATTATGGAACTTTAATATAATCACATAAACCTCTGACATTTCTTTATTTTATCTTAAATTTAGGATTCTCTATTGCTTGAACATATTATTCCTTTTAAGTGTACTTAAATTTGTAAAGGATAATCTGGTTTTTTATAAAATAAATTCATGATTCAACTTAATTGACAACTGGATTCATATCCTTTAAAGATGTACAATAAGGATTTGGCAATGTATACATACATATATCTATATATATTATGATTATTGAAGATTAATAATCTGTCAAATTGATAAATTGAAGATTAATATATTATGATTATTGAATGTGTTTTTAAGTTTATGCCAAAATGATCTTCTTCTTAATATTCCATGGACCATAAAATTAAAATTAAAATTACCAAATTCATAATTCAAATGTAAAATAAGATAAATTATTTTTCTTAATAACAAGCACATTGAAATAATATTTTGTTTAATATCTTATAAATTGTAAATTAAAATAAGAACTTGAATTTTATATTATTATTAAATCTATGCTTAAATAATATGAAAATAAGTTAGTTTTGATTGCTAACAAATATATTATTTATATTGTATTTGTAGATTTTAACAATAAATTATTTTCATTTCTTATATTATCCTACATATTTTAAATAATGAATTTTTATTTGACCATCATCCAAAGTCTCTTACCTATCAACCCATACTGCACCCAGGCATCATAGCCCCATGCTTTTGAACTAATAGTGTCACGGACTTAGTCGTTCACTAAGCTCGTGCGGCACTTAGACAAGCCAAGACACTTGATCTTGCTAAGTCAGCCTTGCTCCCAATGCTTAGCTTGCTAGGCTAAGACACTCGCGACTCAAAAGCTTAAGAAGCTTGGTAGGCAACTCCTTAAAGAATGGAAGCTCTTATTGACTCAAGAAAGCCTTTACAAGTGCTTGGATGTTCACTTGCTTGGTTAGGAAGTGATTTGGGTGGTGCCTTGGCCAAATGAGACCCTCACCTATTTATAGGCACCAAGGGAACTCTCTGGAACCTTGGAGGGTTCCTTACAAATCAAGAATATTCTAGAACTTCCTACATTAATCTATGTACATCCTTATGTACAAGAAATCTCTAGAATTCTCTAGAAAGCCCTGGACTTCTCTCATGCCTTCCACCATAGTGTAGAGATGTGTGGACATCTCTAGGCATTTCTAGAACCTTCCACACTCTTCCCACCAATGGCTTAGTGTAGATGGCTCCAAGAGTCTCCAGAAGCTTCCCTCCTCCTATATAAGCCCATGGGGAGGGTCATTTGAAGCATCCTGTGACACTCTCCCCCACCGATGCCGTCGACGTCCTCGTCGTTGCCTCGTTCTGAAACCTCTCGATGTGTTTCCAGAACTTTCTCAAGGCATCTGCATGTTCCCAGCTTACCTGCCTCTTAGGTAGTCTTTTCCATTGGACTAGATACTCTATCACAGGAGGGACCCCTTGTCTCCTGGTGACCCGTTCAGCCAGGATACTCTTCACCTCCTTCTCCCGTGAGGCTCCAGATGGATGCAGACCCGTGCGCTTTCGATGCTTAGAGTGCTGCTTCTTCTTACCCATTGAGTTCACCTTTCCCTTGGTGACCTCTTCCATGTGTGTGCGGGCTACCTCAGCTCGCTCCCCTTTTTCCTCCTTTACTTGCACCCCTGCTAGTAAGGAGGTCTTAGGCGTACTAGGCTTCGGGTTGAATTGGAGGGCACCTAGTAGCTGCATTGAGCCCATATGTGCTTCGTCCTCCTACTCCCTCTCCTCGATCATGGCACTAAGCGCCTTCCTCTTTGGGCAATCCCGCGCCCAATGTGGACCGTCACATAGGAAGCATTTGGTTTTAGGCGTGAACTCATTCCTTTCCGCCTTACCCCTTCCTTCTCAGACGTTAGGCATCTTGCCTGATCTCTTTTTAGGAGCATTGTGGTCCCTTGAAGCCTCGTCTCCCCTACCCATGGCGTGGCTATCCTCCCAAGACTCGACCTTAGGGGGGTCTTCCCTCTTATAATCCGTTAAAGACTCTGCTACTGCCATGGCAGTGGCTAAGTCTTAAACACCTCGACGCCTCAATTCCTGCTCGGCCCACCCTTGCAGGTTATCCATGAAGTTGAATAACAACTCCTCCTCAGTCATGTTAGGAATTTCAAGCATGAGCGAAGAGAATTCCTTGACATAATCGCGTATCGAGCTTGTGTGCTTGAGACGCCGCATGTTTTTCCTAGCCAGGTAAGCCACGTCCTCGGGGTAGAACTGCCTCTTGATCTCCCTCTTGAAGTCCTCCCACGTCTCTATGGTGCAAATGCCTTTCTCCATATCGGCAAACCTTCAACGCCACCATAGAGTAGTTGTGTCAGTAAGGTAGAGGGTCGCAGTTCTCACCTTAGCCGCCTCATCCGTCAATGCGATAGCTTCGTAGTATCGCTCCATATGCCATAAGAAGTTATCCAACTCCTTGGCATCCCGCTTGCCACTAAACCCTTGTGGCTTCGGCACCTCCACCCTAGATGCCCCTTGTGTGGCCATGACCCGAGCTGACACAGCAGCCTTGTAGATGGCCAACTCCTGCCGAATCTCCTAGTCTCGGGCCTCCATGCATGCAGCCAAGGCCTCCATCCTTGACTCCACACTAGCGAACATGCTCATGACCTTGCCTTGGAAGGACATGAACTCCTCGTGTGACACTGGCTGAACTTGTGAGACTTGCACCCCCTCACGAAGGTCTTGGATCTACTCCCTTAGATCCTCTAAGCCCTTCTCCATGCCTTGCTCAATCAAGTCCAACCCCTCCCGAGTGTCCGCCATGGCTAGCTCCACCTTGGCTAGCCTTGCCTCTATGTTGGCAACGGCATCACGAGATTTATCCTTCTTGCCCCTGCCTCGTGCAGTAGGCTCGGTCTCCCTTCCCGAGTTTGCTCACTAGTCTCCTCCACGTTAGAGCCCGACATACTTCCTTTGCTATGCCCACCTCGTAACCACGCTCTAATACCACTTGTCACGGACTTAGTCGTTCACTAAGCTCGTGCGGCACTTAGACAAGCCAAGACACTTGATCTTGCTAAGTCAGCCTTGCTCCCAATGCTTAGCTTGCTAGGCTAAGACACTCGCGACTCAAAAGCTTAAGAAGCTTGGTAGGCAACTCCTTAAAGAATGGAAGCTCTTATTGACTCAAGAAAGCCTTTACAAGTGCTTGGATGCTCACTTGCTTGGTTAGGAAGTGATTTGGGTGGTGCCTTGGCCAAATGAGACCCTCACCTATTTATAGGCACCAAGGGAACTCTCTGGAACCTTGGAGGGTTCCTTACAAATCAAGAATATTCTAGAACTTCCTACACTAATCTATGTACATCCTTATGTACAAGAAATCTCTAGAATTCTCTAGAAAGCTCTGGACTTCTCTCATGCCTTCCACCATAGTGTAGAGATGTGTGGACATCTCTAGGCATTTCTAGAACCTTCCACACTCTTCCCACCAATGGCTTAGTGTAGATGGTTCCAGGAGTCTCCAGAAGCTTCCCTCCTCCTATATAAGCCCATGGGGAGGGTCATTTGAAGCATCTTGTGACAAATAGACTTTCAATTACCCACCAGCCGTTCTTCATTACCTTTCCTCTACCAAATCTCCATCCCAAGGCCATATTATTCAAGTCTACATCACCTATTTTTGAGTTTAAGTCCAAAATGATTCTTTTTTTTAGAAAAAAAAAGGTAAAAATGGTACCATCTCAAAAATATTTGTCAAAGTAATATTTTTTTATCCACATGATCATTTATGTGAGTTTTTTTTAGTATAAAAAACTATCATTAGCGACCGTAAAAGTTTTAGAAATATCCTTAAAATCACAGTCTGTGATTGTGGTTTTACAATTTTCCTAAAAACCATAGTTGGTACTATGGCTTCAAAAATATTTTTAAACCACCTCCGTTTCAATGGTATTGTGATTTTAATATTATTTTTAAAATGTTTTTTATCATAATATTATTTTTAAAATACTCTTTATCATAATATTACTTTAAAATATTCTTTATCATAATAGAATTTTTAAAATATTCTTTATAAAAATATTCTTTAAAATTTAAAAATAATATGAAAAAATAAATTTCTTTAATTGTAATGATCCAAAAGTCAAATTCATCATAGAAAATTATAAGTGAACGGGATAATAGCCAAGCAATCATTTTGAGATGAATTTTTAGTGATATTAACAGTTTTGGATTAATGCAGTCGTTGAATAGGTAAATAAGTGAATGAACCGTAAGTTTAAGATATATAAGAATGGATGGAGAAAAAGTTAAGAAAGTAGCTCAGATTTTGTTGTTTAAGCAAGAAAAATGAAATAATCAATATAGTTTTAATTAATTGATTATATAATACAACAAACCAATATTTCAAGGAATGTGATTGGAGGTAATTGATCTAGATAATTAGCTAAATTCTGTTTTACCAGGACATAGGAAAGAACAAAATATTGTTGTATAGGTTTTTTTTTTTTCAACTCTAAAATTTGTTTGAGAAAATGTAAATCCTGTTTTTTTTAAAGCCCTTGTATGGGCTTTGAAATAATATTCCCTATTTTAGTAACCTTGGTTTCCCTTTTTTACATGGTCCATAAAATCTCTCCCACTGTTGTTTTAATTTCAAAATGACACTTTATATACATGTTAAATGATCTGTTGTTTTAAAATCAATTTTGAATCATATTATAATCATTTAGTTTTTGAATTGAAATAATTTAGTTCCTTTCGTGGTAAAAACTTTTATTCTAAAAGTGGATGCTACCTAATTTCATTTGGTGAGCATGTTTGATATATATGAAATTGAATTCAAGATTCCAATTAATGAAGGTTTATGCATAAACTTGTGGAGGTCGAAACGAGACCCAACTAGAACCAATATATCAAATGATTTTAAAAGTTTTATTTTGGTTTCATTTATATAAATTTTGATATACTTAAATAATGAATTCCAAAACTATAACTTACATTTTTTAAGGGATATTTCAATTCTTCTCAATATTAGGAATCATTGAGTTACAGAGCAGTTTAGGATTAATCAAACAAAATAGTTTCAAGTTATATTATGATTTTGTATGGTTATGAATTTGATCATGTTTCTTTAATCATATTTAATTTCTTATTAATATACATGTAATTGGTTAGATTTAAGTTTGTCTTAATGTTATTGTATTTTATAAATTAAATGTTGCCCTTGAGAAAGCGCTATGCTTGCTAAACAAGGTAGGCAAAATTTTCCTTTGCCTTTTTATTTAAATTAAGGCTTTTGATTGAACTTTATCTATAATTGTTTGTTTGATGTGTTGAAATGATATGATGTTGAATTTGACTTGTCATGGATATGTAATATTTATAGTGCAATTTGATATTATTACTTGCTATTTAATTTGGAATGCAAATTAGGTATGCCTTTATTTATTTATTTATTTATTAAATTGATGAATTGCATTGAGATTATTTTGATGTGTTTATTTGGTTCACAATATCTATTGGTTAATAATTATCTCAACTTACTTAATAGATGCTTAGCTTTTAGGGCTTAGAGGGGTGTTATAGTTCTTCGTTGTATATTTTCGATAGGTAAGCTGACCTTCGGACCTAATTTGAGTTTTATAAACCTATAATTTATTTTAGAAGTCATATTTAGGGTTTTTTTTTTAAAAATAAAATAAAAATAAGTGGTGACTCCACTATTTATAAAAATAGTTTTTTACAAATAAAATAAGAAGTGAGTCTCGCCATCGAGAGAATGCATGTAAAAATGCAAGGCCACAATGTACCTCTCTCAAAACATTTAAAAATGAAGATATATTCTTGTCCTCTTCAATTTGATTGTCCATTAAAAATTTTACATTCCCATTACCTTTATGGTGAAAAATGAAATGGAGAAAAGAAAAAGAAAAGTGAAAAGTAGACCAACAAATTAGATAGAGTGTGAGTTTAACTTAATAAAGGTTTAATCAAAATTGGAAATTTAGGTGAAACATCTAACTTGCCTCAATAAAAAGGATGCAAAGATTCACCAATCAAGCATTAGGCCCTAGACTAATCATTTGAAGGTTTCACTTAACAATGTAACCCAAGGATAAGGCATTAAATTGTGTAATTTTTCTATAATGAACTAGTTTACAAAATGTTTAATGCTTCAAAAGGGATAGCTTACAAACTAAAGAATCAACGCCAACAACTTATTAAAATCTCTGCCATAATTCTATTTTTAACTCATTTGAAGTACTTCTCAAAATGTTCCAAAGAAAAATATTTGAAATTATAATGTTATACCTTTGAGATTCTATCTCTTTTTTACAACAACAAAAAAAAAAAAAATTCTAAAGTACACTATTGAATAAAGTGTGAGTCGAAATTGACACCACTTTAATCAAAATTTAAAACTGGCATGAAATGTTTGACTTGTCTTGATTATCCTGTTGATATACAGTGGGTATCAAGTTTTAAGGTTTTTGCAATCCCGCGAACATAAGCTATCAAGTTTTAAGGGACACCCAATAGTGGGTAGTTCATTCATTGCATTTCCCTTTAAACAAAGCTTCGTCGGGATTGCATATCCTGTTGACATTTCCAGCAAATAGTGGGCATCATTGCTTTACCATGGTTCTGTTCATGATCATGGCCATATATAAGATGGATCCCACCGATTCCCACGCTCCTTCACTTTCTTGCTTTACCATGTAAGTAGCCACAAAATGAAGCTGTCAACTGCCTCCATTTATTTGAGTAATTCTATAACACTCCAAATTAATTTTAGGGGTAAAATAGTAAATTAGAAATTAATAATTAAATTAGGATAAAGAGGTCTTTTCATTTTTAATAGTTTTAGGTGTAAATTAGATTTTATTTTTTATTTTTTGTCTTCTTTATTCATAAAACTCTATTAACAATAGAGAATTGGAAAATAGGGCTGAAAGTTTGGAGGTCTAGGTTTGAAGTCCAGAATTTTTAGGTAAGATTTTAATTCTTAAATTATTATTTTAGATTTGTTAATTAGTTTCAAATCTCAAAAAAAAAAAAAAAAAAAAAATCTTCAAAAGATTTCGATCTATGCCGGGGTGAGTATATTTGAATTTTTTTGGATCAAAATATTGAAAATTATGAATATAGATTGTTTTATTAATGAAAATAGAAAAAAAATTGAAATTTTGAATTAATAGATCTAAACAATGGAATTTAAAATAAAATAAAATAGGTGTGGACCCCGCATTTCGGCTCAATGCGTTTCCCACTCGAATGGCGAGCTCGATTTTTATTCGAAAAATGATTTTTATTGATTAAGAAAAATTGACTTGGAGTCGCCACTTATTTTTGTTTTATTTTTAAAGGGTAAACAAAATAAGAAAGAAAACCCTAAGTGCGACTCTTTATTTTGGAAAAGGTGATCTACGAAAAACCGGATCGGGTTCGGGGGTCAGGTTACTTATTGGGAAGGTACGGTAAAAGACCATAGCACCCCTTTAAGTCCCTAAAGTCGGGTCTCTACTAATAAAATGAAGCTGACGTGGCAATTGACGAGTAAATCAATGAATATCCCGAATGATCATGCACACATAAGAGTCGAGACATGTATAGACAATGATTAAAAGGAAAATGGGTACATACTTGGGCAACGAGCCGCCATGCGCTATCAAGAAGTGAGGTCAGTGCACAATTAAGTAATAATTTCGAGCATTCCATAGAACAAAATAAAATCAATCATGCATGGCAAATAAATTAACCAATCAATCAATCAATCATCAAAATCACGTATGTGGGGCCCCCACCAAAGCCCATTTATTTTAGCATGAATTAATTTCGTAAATTCCCTTAATTGGAATTATAGAAGTCAATCCTTATTTATTTCAAAACATTTTTTTCATAAAAACACGGATGTTGTGAAAATTGCGTGCCAGAAAGAAAGATGGCAGCAAAGTTTATTGAAGGGTAGATGCTTTGAAACCTAAGAGAAATGTTAAAGGTGAAAAACGGAAGAGTTTTAAAAAATAATAATAATAATGAATAAATAAATAATAAATAGAAATGAATAAATAACATAAAATAAAATAAAATGATAATAGTAACTATTTTAATAAATATGTATATATACATACATATATATGTAATAATAACTAAATAGGCAACAAATAAATAAACAATGAAATATAGAAAATTTTCTTGAAGTACGGGACTTTGGGGGAAATTATTTGAAGAAATGGGAATATGGGAATTATTTTTAAAATAAGAATAATAATAATGAACAAACAAATCAAATGGATAACTAGGTAAATAAATAAAAGTAGGAAAACCATGTGCATGCCAAAGGTGGCCATGCAACTAAAAAAAACATGTGAAGGTGGGTCCAGATGAAAAAGTCTTTGATTATGGCTTGGAGGTGAGTGAGTTGGGGCAAGTCCCAATCAGTTACAAGCCTGCCTCGGCCCACTACTGCGTCCAGCTCTTGTTGGACTAGATCCAGCGTTTCGGGGTGGCAAGTGGACCTTGCAATGGCCCACTCTACGTCAGCATTATACCTCACCGAGACCATCTTGCTGAGTGCGTCTACATGACGTACGTTCAGAACCAGCAGAGCTGCTGGTCTCGTGCTCCTCCACGATGGTGCCCGGGACAGCGTCAAACAGAGCATGGAGCCTCCTCATCTTGGAAGCCACACCCTATAGATCCTAACATCCCAGCGCCGACACAAAGTCGCCGATGCTGAAGGATCCGACCAGGATCATCAGCTCTACCGCCATCTCTTTGAACTCGTCGACCCTCGGTCTCCTCCAAACACAATGTATAGGGGAATTTCTGGCTCGATCTTTAACTCCTCCCAAATATTCTATTTCCTAGATGCTTAGGAGTCCTAGAGATCTTGAGTGGCATGGATGTGGTTGCTTGGCGTTCCGGTGATGGGCGGAGGCGTTTCGCCGCCGGTGGCAAGCCGCCGGTGTCGTTCGAGGACAGCTTTGCTGGCTTTATTTCTTTCTTAAATTCCTCAATCAACCCACTTTAAAACATCAAGAGTAATGGAGCACTCCCGTCCACAACATGGACAACTATATGGCCGGAAGTTACATGAGTCTTCATGTATGCACTTGGTGGGGTGAGGGATGAACGGCAAGAGGAGATGGGTTAAGCAAGCATGGAGGGCGCTTGGGGTGGCCGTATGCATGGGGCTCCATGCACGCGAAAGAGATAATGGAAATGAGGGGATGATGTTTCTGATGGGTAGTGAGGGTGAAAGAGTGGTGAGGAAATGGTATGAAGAGTGGAGAAGGGTGTGAGAGGAGTGACGGATGGCCATGCATGGGGGTTGATGTTAAGTAGAGAACGAGTAGTGAGAGAGAGTGAGAGGCATAGGCTAGCATTCTTGCTCATGGGTGGCATGGGTGATGGAAGCAGGGTGCTTGAGATGGGTAAGTGGAGTGGTTACAAAATGGGTATGAGAAGATGGTGAGGTGCATGAAGCGTAGAAAATGGGTATGAATAAGTCTAGAGAGAGAAATGGGTGTATAGGTGTGGAATGGAAGATTTGATGGGTATGAAGGAAACAGATATGTAGTGAGAGAAAAGGTGGATGAAAAGTGGGTAGGTCGGGTATTAGAGGATGGTGGGGTGCATGAAGGGTAGAGAATGGGTATGAAAGTTGATGAGGCCATGCATGGGGCTTCACGCATGTATGCATGAAGTGGACGAGGTGGTTAAGGAGAGAAATGGACATTGTCAATGGGCATGATGATGGGTTTTGACAGGTAGGAAGTAAGGAAGGTAGGGTGGTGAGGAATAGAAATGGCCATGCATGAGGTTCAGATGGGTTAATGAAGGGTGAACTTGATGGAAAGTGGACCTTTGGTTGTGTTCCCAGAACAGTTCATTGGCAAGTCATTCATGCTCATGCAATCCAAGTATCCGCTCCCAGACGTGACACCCTCATGATCGCCATAGCTGCAAGCTGGAAATCAAGCTTTTGCGATGCTTCACTGAAATTTGCTTCTCTCTCCTGTGATTGGTGGGACTCGCATCGAAGATCAGGAGGGAGGCGATGACCAATTCCAGTGGAAACCAGTGGAGAGGCCAGCTGCTGCAATCCGGCGGACTGGAGCCATCGCGCCATGACTGCATCCCCCACGTCGCTCGCAGGACCTACGGTGTGCGGAGTCTCACCGCTGAGGTGATTATACAGAGTAGTCACCACAGCATCACTCTGTTGCCTCCGATCAACTAGGCGGCGCTGGGATCGTCTCGAAATCAATGTTTGGCTCGAACAAGATTTATCCGGTGGAGTTGAAGGACCCCAATACCCATGCAAACACTGCCACAACTCGAAACCAATTGGATTTGCCCTTCTTCGACCAGGTAGTCTCTATAACCAGTGCCTTCATTTCCCTTACGTTTGACCTTTTTAGTCTCGGTATGGGTCCTCTTCTTACGCTACTTGGCGTCACCACAGAGGCGAAACACCCGGCGGAGGGTCAACTCTTTCTAAATATTATCAACTTCTGGGGTCCAGCCGTTCTCTAGCTCTTTGCTAAGAGAATGAGATGCTCTTTGAGCATTGAAAGGCACTGGACAGCTTGGCCAAAAACTCAAAAAGTCTCTGGTAGTTCCTGCACCCGTTTTATTGCCTATGGCATGGAACACCTGGTGTCGATCAAATGGAGCATAGGAAGACATGCATCAAGGACAATCCTCCATGCATCACCTCTTTGCTTAACAGCTGCTTTCTCAAGAACTAGGTCCAAGGCTAGTTCACCCTTCCGACTTTTGCAAGGGTTTCTCATCCAGGTCGCGGTATCTAGACTGATCCAGATTATGTCCAACGTATAAACACGAGAGTCACCTTTGATAATAGTCCTTTGTTTTGACAAGAATGCTGGAAAGGGCAACACTCCTTAAAAAATCTAGATATCAGACAACGCCAGACTGTGACTTACTGCTTCCATAAGGGTCTGCTTCTTAGCTTCTCGTACAGCTGCAACTATGGAATGGACTTGAGCTTTCCCGCAAACGCCTCAGCCCAGATGACCGGTATCAGGTGCGGCATTCAACGTTTCAAGAAAAAAAGAAAACTTGACAGGAAAATAGGTGCAAGAAAAACAGAGCACGAACGGAGAATTATCTTTTGGGGTCACAAATTAACAAAAGGTCCATATAACTCTTCAAATTGAGTTGAAGGATATGAAATAGTAACGGACAAATATACCCTTTAAGAACACATATAAAATATTTTATAAAATTAAGTTAAATAATTTTTTTTCAATAATTTTTTTTTTCAAAAATACTAAATTAAATAAAAGTAGTTTTCAAAAATATTAAATTAAATAATTTTTTTTCAAAAATATTAAATTAAATTAAAGTATTTAAAAAAATATTAAATTAAATATTTTTTTAAATATTAAATTAAATAAATTTATTTTAAAAATTATTAAATTAAATAAAAGTATTTTAAAAAATATTAAATTACATAAAAGTATTTTTTAAAAATATTAAATTAAATAAAAAATATTAAATTAAATAAAAGTATTTTTCAAAAATATTAATTTTTTTTTCTCAAAATCAACAAAGGGCATTTTTGGAAATACTGAAGGATGATATCCTTCAATTCAATTTCCATACTTTCATTGGGTCTTTGGCTCAATTTGAAGAGTTACATGGACCTTTTGTTAATTTGGGGGCCCATCTACCCCCAAAACATAATTCTCCCAAAAAAGAAAGCTGCCAAGTCTCACCCCATTCCATAGATGTCTATAGGAGGGGTTTGGGTGGAATCGGAAGAAAACACGGGCATGACATCTAAGAATAAATACAAATGCAATGATGAATCCAAACTCAGGACATCCCAAAATAGAAAACAGAGTGCACAAGCGGTCTTCAAGTGTCAAAGGAATCCACGAGTGATTAGAAACAGGGGAGGGCAGTTTAAAACAGGGGAAGCAAAACAAACTAAAAATAAAAAAAGCATACCTGGACCAAGAGCCTCCGGCTGAATGGATCTTCAGATCCTTTCCAGCTTACTCCCCCTCCTCTGCTCTGGCCCCCATCGCTTGAAGCCAAAAACCTCCTTTTATCTTCTCCTGTTTCTATCTTCCACAGCAAGCCACTACCTGCCTCCTCCTGTTCATGCATCAGCAAGTATGGTGCCTTTTACCCACCAGCATGGCCTGTGGCATGCCCATGTAGCTGATTTCCCGGGTATAGGGAAAAGGGGCCCCCCCACTTACCTCCGTGCTGCCCGGCTCCTCTAATGCTATATTAAAAAAACTAAGATCCCCCAAATGGGGGTCTACAATAGGGTTTACATAATCTCTGGAAGCGTGAAAAAAAAAAAAAAAAACAGGTTTTGTGGTCGTGTGCATAGTGACCATTAGGAAAAGAAAAAAAAAAAAAGCATGTGGGTATGAGAAGAGTTAAGTATATTAGAAAAAGAAAAAATAACAATAATTATAAAGTAATACATACTCTGTTGGGAGTGGTGTGAGTGAAGGACATATATATTTATATATATATAACTAATACAAACAAAGAGATAGAGTTGTTACGGAACATGATATGTTTGTTGGGAAAATCTGAAAGTATATAAATAAAATGAGGTAAAGTAAAATGTTAGTTTAGCTTATGGTATAATAATCATATTAATGATGGATGTTAAGTTAATAAATAGAATATAATTTAATTAATGAAATAAATTGTAGTTTATTTAACTTATGTTGTGTTCCAAGAAACAAATTGGGCAAAATAAAAAAAGTTTTATATAAATTAAAATTTTATTTATTTTACTTAAATAAGGAATAAATTAAACCGTCTTTCATAATTAAAAATATTAATTTGAATACATAAAAAATTTTATTTGTTCGTTCGTTTGTTAGGTTGAAAAAGAAGATCAACTCATAAGAAAAAACAAGAAAATTATGAGCATTTGTGAGATACCATCTCAAATTGTTTTAAAAAACATCCATTCCACCCGGTCCCATTCCCCCCATTATCCATAGGTGAGATTTATTTTTCACTTTATAAGTGAAATTATTATTAAAAGAAATATTTGTATCCAAAAAATTGAGACTTGCTAATAATATTGTGGATACGTTTATCAAGTTGGTAATAACAATCAAGTTCAAGTATTATTTGAACTTGATTAATATCATGAGAGTTTAAATGTCTTTCGGGTGTATGGCATCTGGTTGTGTCTATAAAAACCTAGTTCATAAGCACTAAATTGCTAACACTCTCTCTAAGTGCTTTCAGCCTGCTGCTTAATTAAGCGCTTTAATATTTATACACGATCAAGGGCTATCATTTTATTGGATTGTTGAGTAATGAGGCCGCTTGTTGAAGGAGTTTGAGATAAAACAATCTCATATCCATCATCATATGACTGCATCCCCTCCGCCATGAGTTGCCAAACCAAGCCTCCACCAATTCCTCCACTTCTTGCAAAGTTGTAGATGTTGGTATAAACAGCATTCAAAAATGAATCCCTTCCACTTGGATGATATCCCGGGTCTTTGCTCGATTTTCCAAATTCAGCAAAAACCATTGGCTTCTTTATTATGGTCCTTAAGTCTGTCCAGTGGCTCATTGTCCATCTTTGCATGAAAGCCATTTGCGAGCTATCATCTCTTCCTAACAACCTATGCAAAATTAAGTAAGCAACTGGTTAATTAGCTTTGACTAATAATGATATTTAATAGCCATAATTATTTAGCAAGTATTACTTTCCAAATATCAGGATATGCATGGATGGTTGTGAAATCAATTTCCTTAATTAGATGATTGCTAATAAAATCGGTGCCAACTTGGTCACCAGGGTTCATTGCCTTTATTAGAATATTATGACATTTTTGTAATTAGCAATTCCCAATTTAGTTGATATTGGTGGGTTTTTTTTTTTTTTTTTTTTCTGTTTTTTGATGAGCTGGAGTAGTTATTGTGGTTGTGAGACTCCAAGCTCCATATAGGTCACCATTTTTGTGCATCCCGGAACTGTATAGAAATCATTGATGTTTTCTTTTAGCCTTTTGTTTTCTTTCTCAATACTTGTAATATGGTATCAGAGAACTTTATGCTTCTGCTCATCTCTGCATTTATCTCCATTTTTGTCTGATGGCTCAAGGAAGACACGAGCTGTGATTGAATCCTTTGAACTATCACCGATGGAAGACACTGGGAGTCCATTTTATCTTCACAACGAAGATCACCATTTGATTGGGAATAATTACAATACATGGAGCAGAGCTATGATTATGACATTAACTACGAAAAAGAAAATCGGATTTGTGGATGGAACTATTCCACGTGCAGCGCCCAATGATATCCTCTTCAATGCTTGGAATCGTTGCAACAGCATGGTGATTTCGTGTCTCTTAAGCTCAGTTTCTCGGGAGATTGTTGATAGCTTAATGTATACTACAACAACCTCAGAGATCTGGATGGATCTACGCAATCTCTTTCGTCAGAGTAATGCTCCTTGGATTTTTTAGCTTCGTAAGCAACTCATTGCACTCTTGACATTAATACGTACTACACTTGGTTCAAGGTTCTTTGGGAAGGACTTAAAAACTTTCAACCATTACCAGTTTGTCACTGTGGAGGAATGCAAGCTTGGGTGGAGTATCAGTAGTAGGAACATGTGATTCAATTTCTAATGGGCTTGAACGACTCTTATTCTGCCATTAGCGAAGGTTTTCACACTTGTTCTTCAAGAGGAGAGACAACGATCTATCAATCAAGGTTTCTCTTCTTTATTAGAGTCCTTAGTTCTAAGAGATTCAAGTCAAGTCTCCACAAATGTTCATAATGGCAACTCTGCTTCTAAACCCAAGCATGAACGACCTCAATGTACCCATTGTGGGCTTTAAGGGCATATTATGGATCGCTGTTACAAGCTTCATGGGTACCCACTTGGGTACAAGCCCAAGTCAAAGAGTCAATTGGGCCAGATCCAAGCGAATCAAATCTCCTCACTTGTTTCTAATGAGCCAGCTGCTACAGATTTGACATTTGGTGCACTCCCTTGTAGTCAATGCCAACAACTCATTGCCTTGCTTAGGTCCTAGTTGTAGCATAGCTCACCTTCAACTGTGGAATCGCAACAACAGGGTGGCCCTTCCGTCTCCAGCTTCAGTGGTAAAGTCATTTTGTTTTCCTCTTGTTCTTCAATTCCTCTTAATTCTTGGGTCATGGATACTGGGGCAACGCACCAGGTTTGCTGCACTCTAAGTTTATTCAAATCCAGTTTTCTATCTTTCAATTCCAGTGTCACTCTTCCTAATGGGGAATCCGTAGTCACTACTCGTATACGATCCATAAAACTATTTGATCATTTTGTGCTTGAGAACGTCTTATATATTCCCCAATTTCGATTCAACTTGCTTTCCATTAGTGCCCTTACTTAGTCTCATAGATGCTTTGTTCAATTTGATTTTGAATCTTGTTTTATTCAGGACCATTTGTAGGGGAAGATGATTGGGATGGATAAACACAGGGGCAACCTTTACATTTTGGATCCAACCAACCTTTTTCCCATCTCAGGTGTTTGTAATAATGTCTCTAAGAAAGAACATGAAGTTTGACATTCCCATTTAGGACATCCTTCTTATGTTAGACTTAATGTTTTGAAAAATGTATTGCATTTTAAACAACTCCTTAATAAAACATCTCATTGTTCAATTTGTCATTTAGTAGAGCAGAACATTTACCATTTCCTAATTCTAATTCTGTGTCAATTTCTGCTTTTGAATTGTTGCATTTGGATATTTGGGGTGCTTTCCATTTACTAACCCATGCTGGGTTCCATTATTTCCTTTCCATTGTGGATGATTTTACTTGTTTTACTTGGGTGTATTTGTTGAAAGCTAAATCTGATGTTGCTAGCATTTTTCCTCCATTTTATAATCTTGTCCACACATAATATGGTGTTAAAATCAAATCAGTTCATAGTGATAATGCACCTGAATTAGCTTTCACAGATTTCTTTCATGACAAAGGGATATTGTCTTTCCATTATTGTGTTGACACTCCTCAACAAAGCTCTATTGTGGAACAAAAACACCAACACCTTTTGAATGTAACCCGAGCTCTATTGTTTCAATCTCATATCCCATTAGCATATTGGGGTGATTGCATTTTAACTGTTACATATCTCAGAAAAATGATACCTTCCCCTATCTTGTCTAATAAAACCCCTTTTGAAGCTTTGTATCATAAGGTTCCTTCCTATAGTCATCTTCATACTTTTGGTTGCCTATGCTATAGATCTACACTCACTCGTCATCGTGATAACTTCTCTCATAGGGCAATTCGGTTTGTGTTCCTCGGTTACCTTCCAGGCTATAAAGGCTACAAATTGTTAAATCTTGATACTAATGCAATTTACATTAGCAGGGACGTAGTATTTCATGAAGCTTTGTTTCATTTTTGGACAAATAACCAAGAACTTTCTGTTTCTGAGTTGTTTTCTGACAATGTTCTTCCTTCTGCACATAGGAGCACTTTTTCTTCACCTTTTCCTTTGGTCAATGATCCAACTCCTACTTCTCCCAAGAAAAATCTTGTCACTGCTCATTCTCACCCTTTTTGAGTCACAAAGCCACCCTTCTATCTCCGAGATCACCACTGCTATGCCATTGTTTCACAACCCACTCCTGTTTTGTATCTTCTTTCTAGTGGGCTTAGTTATGATAAACTCTTATCTTCTCATCGTGCCTTAGTTCATGCTATCTCTTCACATGTTGAACCCACTTCTTTCACCCAAGCTGTTGAAATTCTAGAGTGGCAGCAAGCTATGCAGGCAGAACTACAAGCTCTTGAGGTGAATGATACATGGTCCTTAACCACCCTTCCTCTTGGTAAATGAGCTATGGGATGTAAATGGGTTTACAAATTAAAATTTCGAGCTGATGGTACACTTGAGCGTCATAAAGCACGCTTATTGGTAAAATGATATACTAAAAAAGACTCTGTGGATTACGTAGATACATTTTCCTCATTGGCTAAATTGGTAACAATTAAACTTTTGTTGGCTTTAACAGCTATTCATGGGTGGCATTTCATCCAATTGGATGTTAACAATGCTTTTCTTCACGATGATTTAATTGAGGAGGTCTACATGTGCTTGCCTCAAGGATATTCCCATGAGGGGGAGACTCCTCCTCCTAACACTGTTTGTAGGTTGCACAAGTCAATTTATGGCCTCAAACAAGCTTCAAGACAATGATTTGCCAAACTTTCAAGAGTACTATTAAGGAAAGGTTTCACTCAGTCATCCTCAGATCATTCATTGTTTATTAAAAATAATGTTGACTCTTTCATTGCAGTTCTTATGTATGTGATGATATCATTGTTGCCAACAATGATTCTAACGGTATTGCAAATCTCAAATGCTTTATTGATTGTCAATTCAAGCTTTAGGATCTTGGACAACTCAAATACTTTCTTGGTCTTGAAGTAGCCAGGTCAAAGAAGGGAATCTCTGTTAGCCAAAGACACTATGCCCTTCAACTACTCTTAGAAGTAGGATTTCTGGGCTGTAAACCTGCAACTATCCCCATGGAAACTAACATTAAGCTTATTCAAGATGATGGAGAGCCACTCGAAGATCCTGAATTGTACAACGCTTAATTGGCAAGCTTTTATATTTGACAATTACATGACCAGACTTGTCATATGCAGTGAATCGACTTATAGTCAGTATCTTGCAAATCCAAGGACATCTCACCTATAAGCAGTTCATTGTGTTTTACAATATATCAAAGGAACTGTGGGGTAGGGTCTTTATTGCTTTTCATCTTCAACAGTTCAACTAAATGCTTTTGTAGATTCAGATTGGGCTGCTTGCAAAGAAATGAGGAGATCAATTAGTGGTTTTTTGTGTATTTCTTGGAGAGTCACTGATTTCATGGAAATCAAATAAGCAAAGCACCGTGTCTCATTCATCTGTAGAAGCAGAGTATCGAGCAATGGCTAATGTTACTTGTGAACTGGTTTGGTTGATTTCTCTTCTTCCAGATTTTCAAATTAAACACAAGCAGCCACCAATATTATTATGTGATAATGAAACAACACTTCATATTGCAGCCAATCCCATGTTCCATGAACAGACAAAACGCATTGAGATCGACTGTCATCTTGTGCGAGAGAAGATTCAAGCATGTTGTCTTAAAACAATGCATGTTTCATCCAAACACCAGGTTATTACTAAAGCATTGTTTCTAGCTCAGTTCAAGTTTTTGCTCAACAAGATGGGAATTCACAATTTGCATTCTCCATCATGAGAGAGGGGAAGGGGGGTCGTATTAGAATATTATGACATTTTTGTAATTAGCAATTCCCAATTCAGTTGATATATATATATCTTTTGATGAGCTGGAGTAGTTAGTGTGGTTGTGAGACTCCAAGCTCCATATAGGTCACCATTTTTGTGCATCCCGGAACTGTACAGAAATCATTGATGTTTTCTTTTAGGCTTTGTTTTCTTTCTCAATACTCTCTGTTTATATATATATATATATATATATATATATATATATATATATATATATATATATTTTTTTTTTTTTTTCTGTTACTAAATCTCCATAGAATCCTTCCATGCCTACTGTCAACAGGTGTTTGTTATCAATAGATTTAACATAGGTTGCCATTTCTTGAATCCATCCCTGTCATATTGAAAACATAATTAGTTAAAGGAAGCACTCAAATTAAGTACAAACATAAGCACCAAAGGCTGCTAATGTGATAGGTGTGCAGAAAGGCTCACATTCAGGGTTTTTCCAGAGTAATCAACTTGGCAACGTGGTTCATTTATTGGTTCCCATGCCATGATAGTTAGGTCATCCTTGTAAGCAACTCAAGTGATTGTATTGATCCTTGTTAGCAGTCTCTGCAAGAAAGTATCAAAAGCAAGTTATTAGCACATAAATATTGATTCATGGTCTACTAATTATATCTTAAGGAAAGCAAATGTGCAGTATAGCAACATTCCATGATGAAAGCTCATGGTTTGGACTCTCATGAAAAATTTAACCCTAAAGTTAGGTGTTCATAGTTGTACCTTGACATGGTTCTTATAATAGCCTTTGACGACTTCATTAGTGTAAAAATCGTCTTCCTTGTTCATCGGGACACCAGCACTTTTAGCCCAATTCACATACTACGGCCTTCCTCCGAAATCTTTGTAGTTGTTGCTTAAACTCGATATCAAGCGGACTCCATAGCTTTTTGCTTCCAAGATCACAAAATCAAGTCCTTGAAAATTTGTAAAATTCAGTCATGCAACCACTACTACAACTGCATTTGTGCCTAAAATGTTTTTCTAAATGCAAAAATATGGGCATTTGGGACTAGTACAGACCTTAAAGGCGCGCTCATCATAAACTTCGGGAGATATCTGAAGAGCTTGATTGCTTCCATCACTGAATGCCCATGTCCTATAGACACTGAGTCGTGCAGCCGCAGCTGCAACCTGGCCAAACACCTCAGTTATCTTATTCCTTTGGCTTGGGTTGGCTGCTACTTTCATCATCCATTATGAGTTAAACCCATTGAAGAAGAAAGGGGAACCATCCAGGACAAATTAAGTATTTTGAGTTTGAACAAATCCTAGCGATTAACAAAGCACTCTAGCTTCACAGACGAGGGCTACAAGAAGGAAAAGCCCCGAAAGGAGGCTGCTGCTACGGTAGTATGCCATTATACGAAATGGGTTTGGTTTAGGAATTCTTGTTCGTTTAGATGTGAGGAACTTGCATTGAGTTTTTTAGTTATTTATAGACAGAAAATGAGGAGAGAAGTGTGCTAATTTAGGAATTTAGTGTGGGTGTGGGCATATGATTGATGAGATATACAGTAGTTGCAAAGGCGTAAGTCCAATAAGTTAGAGAGCCCTTTGGACACCGCTGTAATTATTCCTTCAATTGTTTAATATGACCACGAGATGGTTTGGCATAGGTATTGATTAAGGTTTGCCATGCATCAAAGGAAGTGGCGGTGCGGGCAATAAATGGTTGTAGTGAAACAGAGATAGCACCAAGGAGAGATGGTTGAGTGCCATCGATGAAGTGATGAAGATCATAACCTTCAAGAAGAGATTGGATTTGAAGGCTCCATGTGAGATAATTTGTGGATGACAATTTGGTGATATTTGAGAGATTGATTGTAAGGAAGGGATGGTGAGGATCTTGGGAGTGAAGCCATTGAGGAGAGTGGTTGTAGAGTTTTTCGGGGAAAAAAAAGAAAAGAAAATACACCCAAGAAGATTAGGCTTTGATACTATGTTGAAGTAAAGAGAGGATTATTGAGAAACAATGACTTGATTTTTTCATTGATTAAGAATAAATATATATATATATATATACCTAAAAGACAAAAATAAGAAACAATCTACCCAAAATACAAAAATAGGAAACAATCCTAAAATTAAGAGATTACAACAAAAATAGGAAATTACAACTAATTAGAAGAATTTAAAAAGATAAAGAAAATCTATTGTAATGAATTCTTTAATACCTTGTTAGCACTCTCTACAAGAAATTAAGCCAAAATTAGTATAAGAAATCAAGTCATTAGGAAAAACAATGCCGGCCAGACTCCTCAGCAAATCTAAGTTAGGTATTTATAATTTGTACCTTAATGTGGTTCTTATAGTAGCCTTTGACGACTTCATTAGCATAGAAATCATCATCACTGTTCACTGGAGCACCAGCATTTCTAGCCCAATTCACGTACTGAGGCCTTCCTCCAAAGTCTTTTTTGCTTCCGAGATCACAAAGTCAAGTCCCTGAATATTTGTTGTCATATTTAAGTATCAAAAGAGTTAGTAAATTAAATCTATACATAAATGCACAAAAAAAAAAAAAAAAAAGATTTCTGGAGATGTTGGAACCTGAAAGACACGCTCATCATAAACTCCAGGAGATATTTGAAGAGCTTGGGTGCCTCCATCGTTCAATGCCCATGTCCTACAGACACAGCCGTGCAGCTACAGCCTGGCTAAAAACATCCGACACTTTGCTCCTTTGGCTTGGATCTCGGCCACGTTCATCATCCAGTATGAGTTGAACCCGTTGAAGAAGAAAGGGGAACCATTGAGGATGCATTGAGAATTTCGAGTTTGAACAAATCCCGAAGATTGAATCACTCTAGCTTCACAAGCTAGGGCAACGAGTAGGAAAAGCATTGAAAAGGAGATGATTCTACTGAAGCAGGCCATTGTAGTAACTGGGTTTTGTTTTAGGAATTCTTGTTGGTCTGGATATGAAGCACTTGTACGTTGAGTTTGCTGCTTATTTATAGCCAAAAAAAAAATGGAGAGAGGAATTTGATAATTTAGGAAAGCTTTTAGCAGAGGAGAGGCTGCGTCATATTCCATGTGAAATCATGAGGAAAATTGGGAGGTGTAATCAATAGAGAGAGATTGTGAAGAATGAAAAATTAGAGGAAGAAGATATGGTAGTTGAAAGTGTTGGTTAAAAGTTAGTTGAAGAGAACATGGAATTGTTAAGGCAGTAATAATTAAAGATTTAACCGAAATTCCTTAAGATGAGGCTCAAAATTTGTTGCTAAGTATAGCAAATATGCTGCTGATGGTTGCAATCCATGTGGGCTGTTAATGACAAAGCCATCTGCAGCCTACCAAGAAATTAAAAAAACTGCGCGCCCCTGGATAACCTCATATTTCCTTCAGAAGTTGTTACTTTATCTATCACACTCACATGGTGCGAGGCCAACCTACCTTCACAATGATGAATCAACACATGGGAAGTGTCACATGACTAGAACATGGACTTAATTTGGGCATATGATCAAATAAATATAATATCTTAATATGTACTTTGCAATGGACTAATATATATATTAAAAAGCTTTAGTTCAAAACTCATGTGACCATATGAGATGGCTGAAGTACCATTTTTAAATCTTTTTCAGGGAATGTGGGAGTTATTCGAGGGCCATTTTTAAATCTTGAGAGGCTGCAGACAGCCATGTCATCAACGGCCCACATGTATTGCAACCATCAGCTGCATGTTTCCTATGTTTAGTAACATATTTTGACCCCCATCTCATCTCAATGATCCTATACATATATATATGTATATACTAAAATTATTTGTTGAGGCAGTCATGTGAAGCTGATTTCACACCATGTGATCATATGAGATGTATAAAGTGCAACTTTTTGGGGGAAAGGGGGAGTTATTCTGCCGCCATTTTTAAATCTTGAGGGGATGCAAATAGCCATGTCATCAACGGCCCGCATGTATTGCAACCGTCAGCTGCATGTTTCCTATATTTAGTAACATATTTTGAGTCTTATCTTAATGAAGTTGCTATTGAATCTTTAATCACTGATGCCTCAACAATTCCATGTTCTCTTCAACTAAAACTAACCAACACCTCAACTGCCCTATCTTCTTCCTCTATTCCTTCATTGTTCACAATCTCTCTCTACTGATTACACCTCCCAATTTTCGTCACCATTTCACGTGTAAAAGCTTTCCTAAATTAGCAAACTTCTCTCTTCATTCTCTATCTATAAATAAACAGAGAACTTAACGCAAGTTCCTCATGTGATCTAAACCAACAAGAATTCCTAAAACAAGCCCACTTAGTGCAATGGCATACTTCAGTAGAAGGAGCCTTCCTTCTTGCAGCCCTTGTTTGTAAAGCTAGAGTGCTTCTTCCATATTCAGGATTTCTTCAAACTCAAAAATACTCAATTCATCCTGGACAGTTACCCTTGCTTCTTCAATGGATTTAACCCTTACTGGATGATGAACGTAGCAGCAGACCCAAGCCAAAGGAATAAAATATCTGTTGTGTTTCACTAGGCTGCAGCTGAATTTTTGGAAAATATTGTGAGCACTATATTTTTGGAAAGCAAACAAGAGTAGTGATATTTGAGACTGCAATATTCCACTGTACTGAAGGTATCTTAGATTATTTCCATGCAGATGATTTGGGACCAACCTGAGTAGCATCTTTGGAAGGTACGCACTATTTTATTACTTTTGTTGATGACTTCTCTAGAAGGGTTTGGCTGTATGTAATGTAAAAGGTTTGGGGTGTATGCCATGAAAACTAAGAATGAGGCTTTGGGAGTGTTTTTTAAATAGAACGAGATGATTGAAAGTCGGACTAGTAGGAAGATCAAATATCTAAGATTAGAAAATGTAGGTGAATAAAAAAAGTGATCCATTTCTCCATGTCAAAATGAGAGCATTGTTCAACATTTCACAATTAGAGATACACCACAGAAAAATGGGATAGCAAAGCAAATGAATCAAATAACATTGTTGGAAAAGAGTACTCAATATATGTTGCCAAATGATGGAATGAGCAAATCAAGAATTTTGGGTTGAGGCAGTGGTTTATGCTTGTAATCTTATCCAGTCGTAAGTCATCAACTATAATTAAAGGTAGAACTCTTATTGAGGTACGGTCTAAAAAACCTGCAAATGATTATGATTCCTTATCAAGTTTTTGGTTCTGTCTTTTTTCATGTGAAGGAATCTAAATTAAATTTGAAAGCCAAGAGATCATTGTTCATGGCGCTCTGTATAGGTGTGAAAAGATATTATCTTTGGTGCCAATAAAAATAAATAAATTTGAGCAAGGATTAACTTTTGATAAATCTTCTCTATTGTAACAAGCATGTGAAGAAAAATTGTTCTCAAGAAGAGAAGACTATGGTACTTCAAAACATGTGGAGTTCAGAAAACATCAATTGACCTAGCAAATGTCAATGAGACAACTAGTAACCTTGAAATGTCAAATAAAGATACCATACATGAAGAAGATACTGCAACTCAAGTACTTCCACAATAGCAAGATTCAACTATAGTTACTAGACCAAGAAGAGATATTCAAATGCCTACTTGATTTGTTGATATGATAGTATATGTATTTCCAATAATAGATGATGATGTACTTCATACAAAGAGGCAGTGAAAAAATAAAATTAGTAAACATTGGAAGCATGCAACGGTAGTAGAAATGTAGTCCCTTCAAAAGAACTGAGACTTGGGAGTTATCTCAACTATGCAAGGGTAAGAAAAAAATTGGAAGCAAATGGGTATATACAAAGAAGGAAGGATTTCTTGACAAAAATAAAACAATTTCTAGGCTAGGTTGGTGGCCAAGGGTTGTCCTCAAGAAGAAGGCATTGACTATGATGATGTATTTTCTCCAATGGTAAAGCATTCCTCTATCCGAATTTCGTTTGTATTGTTGGACCTTGAACAAGTTCAACTTGATGTAAAAACAACATTTTTAAATGGTCATGAGAAAAAAGAGATTCATATGAATAATAAACCAGATGGTTGTAAGGTTGTCCAAAAGGCAAATTGGGCATGCAAATTGAGAAATTCGCTATATGGATTAAGCAACTCCAATCCAAGCTAGACAATAGTACACAAAAAATCAATTTGATCATAGTGTATGTTTTTGCTATCTATATGATGGATCTTTCATATAGTTGCTCCAATATAATGATAATATATTGGGGGCATCCAACGAAAAATGGAAATTGAAATATTGAGAACTCAATTAAGTCAACAAAATGGAATAAAAGAAAAAGAAAGATTCTTGGCATAGAAATTTGCAAAGATAAGAGTCAAAGGCTAGGGTAGTTTGACAAAAGCAATATTTGAACAAACAAGCACGTACAAAGTGGCATGACTAAGTAATCCAAACATGTAAGTACCCACTTGCTTCTCATTTCAAGCTTGGTAGCATAAATGCAAAACATGAGTACCTATTGCAAGTTCCTTGTTCTAAAGCAGTAAAGAGCTTGATGTATGTTATCGTGTGTATGAGGCCTGGTATTTAACAAGTTATTAGTTTGGTTAGCAGGTATCTGGATGATCTTGGTGAAGGACATTGGCAAGCTATGAAGTGGATTTTGCAATATGTACATTCTGCACACTTTAGATGTTGGCTTGGTTTTTTAGTAGGATGATGGTATAGGTAAATGTACTGTTAGTTATGTCAATTCTGATTATACAACTGACTTAAAATAAATGTCAATTAATTATAGGTCATGTATTTACTTTTGCTACAGACTTGCAAGTTGGAAGTCTACTCTACAATCTTATAGTTGCCTAGTCAAATAGAGGCAGAGTACATGGTATTCTCTGAGGTTGTTAAGAAGGTGATTTGGTTACATGGACTGCTTTAGAACTTTGAAGTTGTCACTTAGTTAAAAATCAAGCTTATCACATACATTTGAAGCATATCAATGTTCAATTTGACTTTGTTAGTGAAATTATTGAAGGAAATATTTGCATCCAAAAAATTGAAACTGCAAATAATCTGGCAGATATCTTTATTAAGGTGGTACTAACATTCAAGTTCAAGCATTGTTGAACTTGATTTAAACCTTGGAGTTTGAATGCCTTTCGGGTGTACGGCATCTAAAGGTTCGTTTGCAGGAGATGATAATTGGTTCACTTGTAAAGAAGAATTTTGGTAGTTGGTAGTATAGGACTAATTTGCCAAGGTTGAGATTGGTCAGTTTTTGACTTAATTAGTGTTTGTTATTTTTTTTCGAATCCTTGTCCCACATGATTACAAATTGGTTTTGCTGGGGTTTGAGGGACTACAAATAAGTCTAAGTCCTCTGGCTTATGAATTGGTTTTGCAGGGGAAACGCACCAGATACTATGCTCCTTTGGCTTGGGTCTGCTGCAACGTTCATCATCCAGTGAGTTAAACTCATTGAAGAAAAAGTGGGAGCCATTGAAGACAAAATTGAGTATTTCGAGTTTGAACAAATCATGAAGACTGAAGAACCCTAGTAACAGAGGCTAGGGCTACAAGATGAAAAAGCACCCAAAAGAAGCTGATTCTACTGAAGCATGCCATTGTGCCTGATTACAAGGTTGGCTAATGAACATTAATTGTAAATATAAGATAAGGCTCAGAATATGTTACTAAATATAGGATGGCTATAATACATGTGGACTGTTGATGACAAAGCTACTCTCAGACTCCCTGAAATTGATGAAAAAGCTATGAAATGCAACGACTAGTGCAAGTTTGATCCAAAAATACACATATATAGACAGACATTCCGATAGGGTCCAATGGAGTGTGTGGGCATAGGAATGGATTAATGGAGCAGTGAAAGCTGTGATCAGTCTATGAGATACAAATGGAGGGTTATCACCAAAAATAAGCATGCCTGCATTGATAATAGACAAGTGAATGAAAGAAAATGATCTTGAAATCTTACTTGACAACAATACCACTATAATGGGATATTCCTCAACATAGTGGTTGTTACTTAATTTGGTATCAATACCTATCCTAAAACCTAGCCTGTTACTAAAAATGGATAGGGAAGAAGAAAAAATATTATAATGTCTTTAATTTGGTCAGTACGTATATCTTTACACTGTTAAAGAAGAGAATTAGGATTTAAAACTTCTCTTCTGAAGTTGAGTTACTTACAGCATTTGCTGTTTGAGTTTAGAACAACAGATATCAAAACTAAAAATCTTTTCTCTTATGCAATAGCAACCACTTTTTCTTAAGATTCTAATGAACTAAAATTCTGTAGTTCTGTAAATTGATTCCTTTGATGACAGTAAACCATTGGCCAGATAGACGTTGTTAACAAAATTAAAACCCAATTTCTTATATTTGAAAATGAATCAGAAAGGACAAAGTATGAGGATCAAAAACAAAAATAAATATTACAATAATATTTATTACTTCTCCACATGACCTCATCAGTTGTACATTGCTTCTCCACCTAATAATAATAATAATAAAAACAAAAAAAACATAGTAAATTTGATTGAAATGAATCCTTCAAATAATCAATGGTGAAGTACATCTGGTTGTGTTTATAAGGTCCTAGTTCATAAGCACTAAATTCTAATGCTAATACTCTCTTCAAGTGCTTTCACCCTGCTGCTTCAATACCATTACTCTATAGGTGCGCTTCATAATAACTTTTCATATCCTATATATTTAAACGTGGTCAAGGGCTATCATTTTATTAGATTGTTGAGTAATGATGCCCCTTGTTGAAGGATTTGAGACAAAACAATATCATATCCATCATCATACGACTGCATCCCCTCGGCCATGAGTTGCCAAACCAAGCCTCCACCAATTCCTCCACTTCTTGCAAAGTTGTAGATGTTGGTATAAACGGCATTCAAGAATGTATCCCTTGCACTGATACTATATCCCTGGTCTTTGCTCGATTTTCCAAATTCAGAAAAAACCATTGGCTTCTTTATTATTGTCTCCGAGTCTGTCAAATGGCTCGTCATCCATCTTTGCATGAAAGCCATCTGTGAGCTATCATCCTTTCCGGACAGCCTGTTGGAAATTAGGCATGCAAGTTGTTAGCTTCAACATCTTCTTAATAAACTTGTAATGATAAATGTTAGAGAGACGTAATTAGAATGTTTTGCTTACCAAATATCAGGATATGCATGTATGGTCGTGAAATCAATCTCCTTAACAAGATGATTGCTGATAAAATCTGTGCCAACTTGGTAACCAGGGTTTATTGCCTTCTTTTCTGGCATTGAATCTCCATAGAATCCTTCCATGCCTACTGTCAACAAGTGGTTGTTGTCAATGGATTTTACATAGCTAGCCATTTCTTGAATCCATCCCTGCCATATTGAAGAATTGTGATTAGTTTAAGGAAGCACTCCTCGATAATTATAAACATGTGCACCAAAGGCTACCAACTAATGTTATGGGTGAGTGTCAAGGCTCACATTTATGGTTTTTCCAGAGTAATCAACTTGGCAACGTGGCTCGTTTATCAGTTCCCATGCCATGATTGTGGGGTCATCTTTGTAAGCAACTCGGGTGATTGTATTGATCCTTGTTAGTACTCTCTGCAAGAAATTAAGCCAATAATAGTATTAGGAATCAAGTCCTTAGGAAAAACAATGTCGGCCAGACACCACGTTCGTCAAATCTAACCTGATGTGAGTTAGGTATTTATAATAATTTGTACCTTAACGTGGTTCTTATAGTAGCCTTTGACGACTTCATTAGTGTAAAAATCATCATCACTGTTCACTGGAGCACCAGCATTTCTAGCCCAACTCACGTACTGAGGCCTTCCTCCAAAGTCCTTGTAGTTGTTGCTCAAACTCAAAATCAAGCGGACTCCATTCTTTCTTGCCTCCGAGATCACAAAGTCAAGTCCCTGAATATTTGTTGTCATATTTAAGTATAAAAAAAGGTTAGTAAATTAAATTTCTACATAAAGGCGCTAAAAAAAAAAAAAAAAAAAGGAAAGGATTTCTGGAAATGCTGGAACCTGAAAGACACGCTCATCATAAACTCCAGGAGATATTTGAAGAGCTTGGGTGCCTCCATCGTTGAATGCCCATGTCCTACAGACACTCAGCCGTGTAGCTGTAGCCTGGCTGAAAACATCCGACACTTTACTCCTTTGGCTTGGATCTGCGGCCACGTTCATCATCCAGTATGAGTTGAACCCATTGAAGAAGAAAGGGGAACCATTGAGGATGAATTGAGTATTTCGAGTTTGAACAAATCCTGAAGATTGAAGAAGTACTCTAGCTTCACAAGCTAGGGCAATGAGTAGGAAAAGCAACGAAAAGGAGATGATTCTACTGAAACAGGCCATTGTAGTAACTAGGTTTTGTTTTGGGAATTCTTGTTGGTCTGGATATGAAGCACTTGTGTTGAGTTTGCTGCTTATTTATAGCAAAAAAATGGGGAGAGAAGTTTGCTAATTTAGGAAAGCTTTAAGCAGAGGAGAGGTTGAGTCATATTCCATGTGAAATCATGAGTAAAATTGGGAAGTGTAATCAGTAGAGAGAGATTTTGAAGAATGAAAAATTAGAGGAAGAAGATATGGTAGTTGAAAGTGTTGGTCAAAAGTTAGTTGAAGAGAACATGGAATTGTTAAGGCAGTAATAATTAACGATTTAGCCGAAATTCCTTAAGATGAGGCTCAAAATTTGTTGCTAAATATAGCAAATATGCTGTTGATGGTTGCAATCCATGTGGGCTGTTAATGACAAAGCCATCTGCAGCCTACCAAGAAATAAAGGGAAAAGCCCCTGGATAAGCCCATATTTCCTTCAAAAGTTGTTGCTTTATCTATGTCACACTATAACATGGTGTGAGGCCAACCTACCTTCACTATGATGAATCAACACATGGAAAGAGTCACATGACTTGAACATGGACTTGTGAGAGTCCGGGCAAAGGTTTAAATATTGGATTGAACCAATCAAAGAAAAATGAAAAAGAAAACAGGAAAAGAAAAATCTAATAGTCTAATCCATTGTAAACCAAAGTGATTCTAAAATTAGAAAAATTATCGGTTCAGAATATTAATTATATATATATATATAATTAAAACTTAGGTTATGTTTGGTTCTCGAAAAATACTAAGGAAAGAAAAAAAAATGTAAAGGAAAATGATTTTTTCATGTTTGGTTGTCTTAGGAAAAATATAAAAGAAAATCAAATATAATTAAAACTAATTAAAAATTTACGTATTTTTAAATTATTTAATCTTTATATTGATAAGTTAAAATAAATAAAATAAGTTTGAAGTAACAAAAAAAATAATTTATCGACTTTTAATTAATTTTTTTATTTTCCTTCATTTTTTCTTTCTTTGTATTTTTTTTCTCTTGCCGTTCCCTCAGATTTTCTGGGAACCAAACATAACTTATAGATTCTTCATTTTTTCTGTTTGATATTCACTTATTAAATGATGATGAGGATAAAATGCAATGTATTAATATTCCTAATTTTATTATATATTTAAATGTTAAGAAGATTTATTTAAAAATGAAATAAAATTATGCAACTTTAACTCCATTGCCACAGCCATATATGACAATTTTTGCCTATATTACTTTTTACATTTATTATCTTACTAGGTAATCGAGTATTCAAAGTATTCGAAAGTTGTATTTGATTGATTTAGATCATGTATTTATTAAAAGGAATATTAGCTTAGTGGTCATTGTTTTAGCCAAAGCTCCAATATTAATGAAAAAAGAGAGGGCAGTCGAAGTCGACTTTATTTTATAGCCAGTATTATTAATTCAAAGATGGGCTAAAAGCATGGACCCAACGGGAAGAACCTTTTTTGTGGCTGGATATCATTTCTAACATTTTCACCTTATTTGTTCCTATCTAATTCTTTTTAATAATAATAATAATAATAATAATAATAATAATCTCTATTCAGCATTCCAGATTTATATATTAAAAAGCTTATGTTCAAAATTCATGTGACCATATGAGGTGGATAAAGTACCATTTTTAAAATTTTCAGGGAATGTGGGAGTTATTCAAGGGCCATTTTTAAATCTTGAGAGGCTGCAGACAGCCATGTCATCAACGGCCCACATGTATTGTAACCATCAGCCGTATGTTTCCTATATTTAGTAACATATTTTGAGCCTCATCTTAATGATCTAATTTATCTATAGAATTCAACATCTGTATGATATCATACCCTAAAATTTTTTGTTGAGTCAGTCATGTGAAGCTGATTTCACACCATATGATGGTATGAGGTGGATAAAGTGCAACTTTTTGGAGGAAAGGGGGAGTTATTCAACCGCCATTTTCTAAATCTTGAGGGGCTGCAAATAGCAATGTCATCAACAGCCCACATGTATTGCAACCATCAGATGCATGTTTTCTATATTTAGTGACATATTTTGAGCCTTATCTTAAGGAAATTGCTATTGAATCTTTTCAACAATTCCATGTTCTCTTCAACTAAAACTAACCAACATGCACCTTCAACTACCCTATCTTCTTCCTCTATTCCTTCCTTGTTCACAATCTCTCTCTACTTATTACACCTCCCAATTTTCGTCACCATTTCACGTGTAAAAGCTTTCCTAAATTAACAAACTTCTCTCTTGATTCTCTATCTATAGATAACCAGAAAATTCAATGCAAGTTCCTCATATGATCTAAACTAACAAGAATTCCTAAAACAAACCCACTTAGTTGAATGGCATACTTCAGTAGAAGCAGCCTTTTTTTTTCAGTGATTTTCCTTCTTGTAACCCTAATCTGTGAAGCTAGAGTGCTTCTTCAATATTCAGGACTTTTTCAAACCCAAAATACTCTATTCATCCTGGACAGTTCCCCTTTCTTCTTCAATGGGTTTAACTTACACTGGATGATGAACGTAGCAGCAGAACCAAGCCAAAGGAATATGGTATCTTCTGTGTTTCACTAGGCTGCAGCTGATTTTTTGGAAACTAGGATTTTGTGAGCACTATATTTTTGGAAAGCAAACAAGAGCGATATTTGAGACTGCAATCTTCCACTCTACTGAAGTTATCTTAGATTTTTTCCACTAGGATGTTTGGAGATCAACCAGAGGAGCTTCTAAAGGAGTTATGTACTATTTTGTTACTTTTGTTGATAACTTCTCAAGAAGGGTTTGGGTATAAGTCATGAAAACTATGGATGAAGTTTTGGGAGTGCTGCTTAAATGGAACGAGATGATTGAAACTTAAACTAGTAGGAAGATCAAATGGCTAAGATCAGAAAAATTGTGGTAGATAAAAAAGTGGTCCATTCTCCATGTCAAAATGTGAGCTTGTATAGTTCAACATTCCATGGTTAGAGATACACCACAGCAAAATGGGAAAGCAGAGTGAACAAATTGAGCATTGTTGGAAAAGACTCGCTGTATGTTGTCAAATGATGGAATGAGCAAATAAAGAATTTTGGGTTGAGGCAGTTTTTTAGGCCTTTCATCTCACCAATTGTATGTCATCAATTATAATTAAAGGTAGAACTCTTGTTAAGGTACAATCTGGAAAACCTATAAAGGATTATGATTCCTTATCACTTTCTTGTTTCTTTGCCTTTTTTTCATGTGAAGGAATCTAAATTAGATCTGAAAGCCAAGAGATTATTATTCATGAAGCTTAGTATAGGTGTGAATTAACGATATCATCTTTGGTGCCCATATTTAAAAAAAGAAAAAATAGATTTGAGCAAAGATATAACTTTTGATGAATCTTCTCTATTGAAACATGACAAGAAAATTGTTCTAAAGAAGAGAAGACTATTGTACTTTAGAACATGTGGAGTTTGAGAAAACATCAATTGACCCAACAAATGTCAATGAGACAACTAGTAACCTTCAAATGACAGATGGAGAATATACTTTAGGTCAAGTTCTTCCGCAATACCAAGATTCAATTGTAATTACTAGACCAAGAAGAGAGATATTCAAATGCCTATTTCATTTGTTGATATGATAGTTTCAACGAAGAGTAAGAAATGCAGTGAAAAAATAAATTTAGTAAACATTGGAAGCATGCAATGGATGAAGAAATATAGTCCCTTCAAAAGAACAAGACTTAGGAGTTAACTACACAAGGGTAAGAAATAAGATAGTTTCAAGGCTAGGTTGGTACCAAGGGATATCCACAAGTGGAAGGCATTGACTATGATGACATGTTTTCTACAATGGTAAAGCATTCCTTTATCATTGTTGCATTGTTGGACCTTGAACAAGTTCAACTTGATATAAAAACAACATTCCTACATGGTGAGGAGGAAGAAGAGATTTATATGAACCAGCCATATGGTTAAGGTTGTCAGAAAAGAAAATTGGGTATACAAATTGAGAAAGTTTCCATATGGATTGAGCAACTCCAAGAGCCTAGCACACAAAAAATGAATTTGATCATTGTATGTGTTTTTGCAAGCTACATGATGGATCTTTCATATACTTGCTCTTATATGATGACAACATACAAATAGCATCTAAGAGAAAAATGGAAATTGAAATGTTGAAAACTCGGTTAAATAAAAAATTTGAAATGAAAAGAAACATTCTAGGCACAGAAATCTGCAAAGGTAGAAGCAACGCCAAGGCTAGTTTGACACAAGCAATATTTAAAGAAACTAGTACAAAGTGGCATGACTAAGTAATCGGAACATGTAAGGTACCCTATTTGATTTTCATTTCAAGCTTAGTGCAACTTCATCTCCTAGCATAAATGCAGAACAAGAATACATGTCGCAATTCCTTATTCTAATGTCTTAGGCAGCTTGATGTATGTTATCATGTGTATGCGCCCTAACTTTGCAAATTGTTAGTTTGGTAAGCGGTATGCGAATAATCTTAGTAAAGGACATTGGCAAGTTATGAAATGGATTTTGCAATACATCATGCAAACTTTGAACGTTAGTTTGGTTTTTCAGCAGGATGATGATATTGGTTAGTGTGTAGTCATGAGTCATGTCAAATCTGATTATACAACGGACTTTAAAAATATCAAACTGACGATAGTTTATGTATTTGCAATGTTTTAAAAACCGGACCGGACCGGCCGGTCCGACCGGTCGAACCGTCGACCGGTGACCTTTCCGGTTCGGTCCAGCCCAATGAACCGTTCTATGGTCAAACCGGTATTGAACCGGTCAAACCACCAGTTGAACCGCCAAACCGGTCAAACCGTCCGATTTTTTACAAACCGGCCAAGGCTTTTTTTTTTTTCCTATCCTACAAATGTTTGTTACTATTAAGAGGCCCATTAACGATTGAACCCATTCCAGGCCCAATATTTTTAAAACTTAACAATTATAAACCCACATTTGGTTCAAGCCACCAGGCCCAATCCAAAAAATTAACTTATAAAACTTTCCCTTGGGCCCTGCCTTCAAGCCCCATTTGCTGACTTACTTAGCTTACAAAGATTCTTGCAAGGTATCTATTTATAGACCACTTGAAGCACATGAACTTCATGTGCTTCCGATGTGGGACTGGGAATAGTACCAACATGGCCTCTAGGAGGGCTGGACGCATGAGGGCTGAACCATGGAGCATTGCAATGTTATTAAAATATATATATATAATAAGACTTAAGATTAATGTTTTTATTTCAAATTTTTATCATATAAAATCTGTAAAGAAATGTAAATATTTAAATTCCTGTTTATTTTTGTAATAATAATTATGAAAAATAATATAAACTAATTAATAGAATAATTTTAAAACAATAAAATACAAAAAAAAAGATAAAATTAAATATTATAAATTTTTTCATCTTAAATATATCTTCATTCTTAAATGTTACATATTTCTATTTAATAAAATTTAAAATATTAAACTTTATCACTTAATTTAATATACCAAATATAAAAACCAAACATGATTAAAATTATAATTTATATATTTTAATTTTTATAATTATTTTTAATTTTATATAATATATAAATTATATATTTATTACATCACCGGTTCAACCGGTTCGACCGCCGGTCCAACCAGTGAACCGTGAACCGGTAATTTTTCCGGTTCGATGACCGGTCCGATTCTGAAAACATTGTGTATTTGCTCTTGCTACAGGACAAGTAAGTTGGAAGTCTACTCTATAATCTACAGTTGCCTTGTCAAATAGAGGCAGAGTACTTTGAAGTTGTTCAAAAGCATATTAGTTTGTATTTGCTAGCCAAAGAGCTATTGATCACTTTAGCTTAAAACCAAGTATATCACACACATTTGAAGCATATCAATGTTCGGTTTTACTTTGTAAGTGAAATTATTATTAAAGGAAAAAGATGAGGTAGTTGGCTTCTGAAGTTAAGTCACATACGCACATTTGCAGTGGAGTTTAGAAGAACAGATACCAAATTTTGAAAATGATCTTTTCTCATATTAAATAGCAACCTCTTTTCGTAACATTCTTGTGAATTAGAATTTACTAGTCCATCAAGGGACTGTAATTTTGTAAATTAATTCCTTTGATGATAGTAAACCACTGGCCAGATTGTTTGAGTTAACAAAATGAAAACCCGATTTCTTATATTTCCAATGAACCAGAAAGGTTGAAGTAGGAAAAAGCAATGGAACCAATCTGTATTTAGGATCAAAAACAACAATTAATGGTCACCAAATTAGGAGCACCTACCATTTCAATATTCAGTATGATACTGTTTGATTACTTCTCCACATGATCTCATCAGTTGTATCTTGCTAGCATCACATAATATTAAAAACAACAATAAATTTGATTGAAACGAATTCTTGAATAAATAATCAATGGTGAAGTACATCTGGTTGTGTCTATAAAAACCTAGTTCATAAGCACTAAATTGCTAACACTCTCTCTAAGTGCTTTCAGCCTGCTGCTTAATTAAGCGCTTTAATATTTATACACGATCAAGGGCTATCATTTTATTGGATTGTTGAGTAATGAGGCCACTTGTTGAAGGAGTTTGAGACAAAACAATCTCATATCCATCATCATATGACTGCATCCCCTCCCCCATGAGTTGCCAAACCAAGCCTCCACCAATTCCTCCATTTCTTGCAAAGTTGTAGATGTTGGTATAAACAGCATTCAAGAATGAATCCCTTGCACTTAGACTATATCCCGGGTCTTTGCTCGATTTTCCAAATTCAGAAAAAACCATTGGCTTCTTTATTATGGTCCTTGAGTCTGTCCAGTGGCTCATTGTCCATCTTTGCATGAAAGCCATTTGCGAGCTATCATCTTTTCCTGACAACCTATGCAAAATTAAGTAAGCAACTGGTTAATTAGCTTTGACTAATAATGATATTTAATAGCCATAATTATTTAGCAAGTATTACTTACCAAATATCAGGATATGCATGGATGGTTGTGAAATCAATTTCCTTAATAAGATGATTGCTAATAAAATCGGTGCCAACTTGGTAACCAGGGTTTATTGCCTTCTTTTCTGGCATTGAATCTCCATAGAATCCTTCCATGCCTACTGTCAACAGGTGTTTGTTGTCAATAGATTTAACATAGGTTGCCATTTCTTGAATCCATCCCTGTCATATTGAAAACATAATTAGTTAAAGGAAGCACTCAAATTAATTACAAACATAGGCACCAAAGGCTACTAATGTGATAGGTGTGCAGAAAGGCTCACATTCAGGGTTTTTCCAGAGTAATCAACTTGGCAACGTGGTTCATTTATCAGTTCCCATGCCATGATAGTTGGGTCATCTTTGTAAGCAACTCTAGTGATTGTATTGATCCTTGTTAGCACTCTCTGCAAGAAAGTATCAAAAGCAAGTTATTAGTATATAAATATTGATTCATGATCTAATAATTATATCTCAAGGAAAGCAAATGTTCAGTATAGCAACATTCCATGATGAAAGCTCACGGTTTGGACTCTCAAGGAAAATTTAACCCTAAAGTTAGGTGTTCATAGTTGTACCTTGACATGGTTCTTATAATAGCCTTTGACGACTTCATTAGTGTAAAAATCGTCATCCTTGTTCACCGGGGCACCAGCACTTTTAGCCCAATTCACATACTGCGGCCTTCCTCCGAAATCTTTGTAGTTGTTGCTTAAACTCAATATCAAGCGGACTCCATACCTTTTTGCTTCCGAGATCACAAAATCAAGTCCCTGAAAATATGTTAAATTTAGTCATGCAACCACTACTACTGCATTTGTGCCTGAAATGTTTTTCTGAATACAAAAAGATGGGCATTTGGGAGTAGTACAGACCTGAAAGACGCGCTCATCATAAACTCCAGGAGATATCTGAAGAGCTTGATTGCCTCCATCATTGAATGCCCATGTCCTACAGACACTGAGTCGTGAAGCTGTAGCCTGGCCAAACACCTCAGATATCTTATTCCTTTGGCTTGGGTCGGCTGCTACGTTCATCATCCAGTATGAGTTAAACCCATTGAAGAAGAAACGGGAACCATCCAGGACGAATTGAGTATTTTGAGTTTGAACAAATCCTGGCGATTGAAGAAGGACTCTAGCTTCACAGACAAGGGCTACAAGAAGGAAAAGCACCGAAAGAAGGCTGCTTCTACGGTAATATGCCATTATACGAAATGGGTTTGGTTTAGGAATTCTTGTTGGTTTAGATGTGAGGAACTTGCATTGAGTTTTCTGGTTATTTATAGACAGAAAATGAAGAGAGAAGTTTGCTAATTTAAGGATGCTTTTTGCAGAGGAGAGGTTGAATCATATTACATGTGAAATGGTGACGAAAATTGGGAGGTGTAATCAGTAGAGAGAGGTTGTGAAGAATGAAAAACATAAAGGAAAAAGGTATGGTAGTTGAAGGTGTTGGTTAGGTTTTAGTTGAACAGAACATGGAATTGTTGAGGCGTCAGTGATTACGGATTCAATAGCAATTTCCTTAAGTTAAGGCTCAAAATATGTTACTAAATATAGGAAACATGCATCTGATGGTTGCAATACATGTGGGCTGGTGATGACACGACTATTTGCAGCCCCTCAAGATTAAAAAACGGCGGTTCAATAACTCCTACTTTCCCCTAAAGGGTTGCACTTTATCCATCTCATATGATCACATGGTGTGAAATCAGCTTCACATGACTGACTCAACAAAATATTTTAGGGTAGTCATATGATACAATACAGGTAGGAGCAAGTGGGGTCAATGCTAAATATGAAAACACGAGTCCATTGCAAAGTACAGAATGATAGAGAACCCTTGTTCAAGCCATATGACTCTTTCCATGTGTTGATTGGTTATCGTGAAGGTCGATTCGCCTCAGACCATGTGACAATGTGACATAGATGAAGGAACTACTTTTGAAGGAAAGATAAAGTTAGACGGGGCTTTTTATTCTATTTTATTTTATTTTAAGTTCTTGGTAGGCTGCAGATGGCTTTGTCATCAACAGCCCACATCGATTGCAGCCTTATCAGCAGCCTATTTGCTATATTTAGCACCAAATTTTGAGCCTTAGATATGTTTGGTTTTGGAAAATTTGAAGGAGGAAAATGTGAGGGAAAATAGATAGAGAAAAAAAATGGAAGAAATAAGAAGTGAAAAAAAAAAAGTATGTTTAAATTCAATAAATTATTTTTATATATTTTTTTAAACTCATTTTACTTATTTCTTTATATTATATAAAGATTAATAATTTAAAAATATATAAATTTTTGACAAATTTTAATTTATTTTTTTTTATTTTTTTATGTGAAATCAAACATGAAAAAACTACATTTTTTAGCGTTTTTTTTTCTTTGTTTCGTATTTATCAGGAGCCAAATATAGCCTTAAGGAATTTTGGTTAAATCTTTATTTATTAGTGCCTTAACAATTCCATGTTCTCTTCAACTAACTTTTAACCAACTCTTTCAACTTTCATATCTTTCATTCCCTATTTTTTTCATTCTTCACAATCTCTCTCCACTGATTACACCTCCCAATTTTCCTCATGATTTCACATGGAATATGACTAAGCCGCTGCTCTGCTAATCCTAAATTAGCAAACTTCTCTGTCTTCCTCTCTCGATTTTTTTGCTATAAATAAGCAGCAAGCACAACACAAGTGCTTCATATCCAGACCCACAAGAATTCCGATCCTAAAACAAAACCCAGTTACTACAATGGCCTACTTCGGTAGAATCATCTCCTTTTCGGTGCTTTTCCTACTTGTTGCCCTAGCTTGTGAAGCTAGAGTACTTCTTCAATCTTCAGGATTTGTTCAAACTCGAAATACTCAATTCACCCTCAATGGTTCCCCTTTCTTCTTCAATGGGTTTAACTCATACTGGATGATGAACGTGGCTGCAGATCCAAGCCAAAGGAGTAAAGTGTCGGATGTTTTTAGCCAGGCTGCAGCTGCAAGGCTGAGTGTCTGTAGGACATGGGCATTCAACGATGGAGGCACCCAAGCTCTTCAAATATCTCCTGGAGTTTATGATGAGCGTGTCTTTCAGGTTCCAGCATTTCCAGAAATCCCTTTTTTTTTTGGTGCATTTATGTATAGATTTAATTTACTAACTCCTTTGATACATATGACAACAAATATTCAGGGCCTTGACTTTGTGATCTCGGAAGCAAGAAAGAATGGAGTCCGCTTGGTTTTGAGTTTGAGCAACAACTACAAAGACTTTGGAGGAAGGCCTCAGTACGTGAGTTGGGCTAGGAATGCTGGTGCTCCAGTAAATAGTGATGATGATTTTTACACTAATGAAGTCGTCAAAGTCTACTATAAGAACCACATTAAGGTACAAATTATAAATACCTAATTTAGATTTGCTGAGGACTCTGGCCGACATTGTTTTTTCTAATGACTCGATTCTTGATACTAATTAATATTGGCTTAATTTCTTGCAGAGAGTGCTAACAAGGATCAATACAATCACCCGAGTTGCTTACAAAGATGACCCCACAATCATGGCATGGGAACTGATAAACGAGCCACGTTGCCAAGTTGATTACTCTGGAAAAACCCTAAATGTGAGCCTTGACACGCCCCCATAACATTAGTTGGTAGCTTTTGGTGCATATGTTTATAATTATCGTGGAGTGCTTCCTTAAACTAATCACAATTTTCAATATGACAGGGATGGATTCAAGAAATGGCAAGCTTTGTAAAATCCATTGACAGCAATCACTTGTTGACAGTAGGCATGGAAGGATTCTATGGAGATTCAATGCCAGAAAAGAAGACAATAAACCCTGGTTACCAAGTTGGCACAGATTTTATCAGTAATCATCTTATTAAGGAGATTGATTTCTCAACCATACATGCATATCCTGATATTTGGTGAGTAATACATTCTAATTACTTCTCGCTACCAATTATAATTGTAAGTTCATTAAGAACATGTTGGAGCTAACATCTTTTATGCCTAATTTTCAATAGGCTGTCTGGGAAGGACGATAGCTCACAGATGGCTTTCATGCTAAGATGGACGACGAGCCATTTGACGGACTCAGAGACAATAATAAAGAAGCCAATGGTTTTTTCTGAATTTGGAAAATCGAGCAAAGACCCGGGATATAGTCCAAGTGCAAGGGATTCATTCTTGAATGCTGTTTACACCAACATCTACAACTTTGCAAGAAGTGGAGGAATTGGTGGAGGCTTGGTTTGGCAACTCATGGCTGAGGGGATGCAGTCGTATGATGATGGATATGAGATTGTTCTGTCTCAAAATCCTTCGACAAGCGGCATCATTACTCAACAATCCAATAAAATGATAGCCCTTGATCATATTTAATTTGAGCAGCACATGACTAGTGATTATTGAAGCAAATGCGGACGACAATGAAGCAGCTGGTTGAAAGCACTGAGATTGATCGAACCTTAGTATTAGAATTAGGCTTTAGGAGGTAGTGTTTTCAATGTTGGTGTACTGATGAATTTTTTTCTCAACTCTGACAAAGGAATTCTTTATCAATTTTATTACCTTTTGCTTAGCTGATGTTTCTCGATGTGATAATATCTATAAGATTTGGATGACAAATTGGTATTACTTTATTTATTCGTGGCTTTGTAATGGAAAAGCAGCCCTCACAACATGCATGTACTAATTGAAATTATCAGTCTCTAAAGCTTGGTAATTTATTTGAAAAAGCCATTCCAAGTACTGGCTAAGTGGGATTCAAGTAGAATTTTGCATCAGATAAATTGATGCAAAATCCTAATAATGGGTCATAAAGTTGGGATAGATTGGGTTTCAATTTTGTCTTCAAACTTGACATATCCTGTGATGCCCCCTAATATTCAAATTTTGTATGGAACTGAGGCTTACTAAGGTGATATTTGTTTTTTGGTTGAATAGAAAAAATTAAAATATTTGGTTTTTTCTATTCAACTAAAAGTAACATATTAACATTATCCAACATATTTAAACCAAACCTATTAATAACAAATTCACTTTAATTATATTGGATGATGTCAACGGGTTACTTTTAACTGAATCGAAAAAATCAAATATTTTGATTTTTTCTATTCAACCAAAAAACAAACACCACTGAAGTAAATGAATGACATGCAAAATAGAAAAAACGGATGTAATTAATTAAACCATTAAGAATATGGGTAAAAAGAGAATACTAAAAGGACTCTCAGATAAGTTTTCAGATGAATATTAATCAAACCAATTATACAAAAGCAAGTCAAACAAATGGAGGGCCAAAGAAACTATTCTTCAACCATTCCATATAAACCAACCGAGATGATGACCTAATTAATACTCATGAAAATTCCATCTTGGCCTTCCCTGAAACGCTTCCTGCCCAATTTGCAGATACACCTGAAAGTGGAAGGTAAAAAAATAATGTATGTGTCCATGGTTAAAAGAGAAAGATTGATGCATGTGATGTCATCAATATGACCTAAAAGTTCTGGTTACGTAATGGCATACCAAGCCGTATGAAGCCAACTCGTCTTCGTACGTAATTGCCATTTTAGCAAACTGGATAGAGATGATCAATAAATGAAATCACATTAATTGAAGGACATAGCTTATATATGACATGTTTCTGCCCTTGCACACCTTGGAATTAGTCTTGGGAGAACTCGTTATCAAGACCTCAATGTTAGATTAATTACATGAACCGACATGAAAATGGCAGAAATCATAGTCTGTAGTCTATTGGATATTTATAGTGCGTCTAACCGTATTCCTATTAAAAGTATTAAATATCTTACTGCATCTATTGTACCATGTAGTGAAGGATGTCAAAAGTACTATTCTTGAAATTTGTATTGAAGAATACAACATTCTAGTTTCTTTTTGGCTAAACTGTCATTATTGTTATTGCACTTAACGTCAAATAATTGAGAAAGTATGAAAAAAAATCACTAGGAGATTAATCAATCCCAACCTCAGTTGACGCTAAGTACTATACCATCATATATTGATTATCAGAAAAGATTCGATCAGAATAATAAAACCAAAATACTCTCATTCCATAACATTGAGAATTATGGGATGTGAAATACATAGGGTTTCTTATTAACTAATAAAAGCCCTAGCTTCTAAGCATCAATTAAACTTCTATTACTAAGACTCTGCATCTTTAGCCTCTTGAAGATAGCCGTACATGGGGTTCAAACCATACTAGCCATGGCCTGCTCACATATGATCAAGGGCTGCCATTCTTCTAGATTGTTGAGTAATGACACTGCTTGTTGATGGATTTTTGGATAGAACAATCTCATATCCATCATAATATGATTCCATCCCTTCAGCCATGATCTGCCAAAGCAAGCCGCCACCCATTCCTCCACTTCTCGCAGAGCTGTATATGTTTGTATAAACAGCATTCAAGAACGAATCCCTTGCATTTATACTATATCCTGGATCCTTGCTTGATTTTCCAAATTCAGCAAAAATCATTGGCTTCTTTATTATTGTCCTAGAGTCTGTCAAGTGGCTAGTCGTCCATGTTTGCAAGAAAGCCATTTGTGCATTATCATCCTTTCCATTCAGCCTATTGGAAATTAAATATCCAATCCATTAGCTTCAACTTGTCCTCAATAATTAGTAACACTAAAAAAAAAAGGATTAATAAAAATGTAGTACTCACCAAATATCGGGATATGCATGTATGGTTGTGAAATCAATCTCCCTAATAAGATGATTGCTAATAAAATCTGTGCCAACTTGGTAGCCGGGGTTGACTGGCTTCCTTTCTGGCAGTGAATCTCCATAGAATCCTTCCATACCTACTGTCAACAAGTGTTTGTTGTCAATAGATTTAACATAGCTTGCCATTTCTTGAACCCATCCCTGTCATTGAAAATTTTAGTTAGTTCACTGAAGGGATCAGCTTTCCTTGAATCAATCACAACTACATGCATTAAAGTCTATCCATGCTTTGGGCATCAAGGCTCACATTTAGGGTTTTTCCAGAGTAATCGATTTGGCAACGCGGTTCATTCATAAGTTCCCATGCCATGATTGTTGGGTCATCTTTGTAAGCAACTCCAGTGATTGTATTGACCCTTGTTATCACTCTCTGAACAAAAGTGAAACAAAAAGTTGGTAAAAAAACCAAAAGTATGTAATGTTCAAGACTTTTATGGCTATAATTTGTACATATATATACCTTGACATGGTTCTTATAGTAACCTTTTATGACTGCATTAATGTAAAAGTCATCATCATTGTTAACTGAGACACCAGCACTTTTAGCCCAATTCACATACTGAGGCCTTCCTCCAAAGTCTTGGTAGTTGTTGCTCAAAGTCAAGACTAAGCGGATTCCATTCTTTCTTGCCTCCGAAATCACGAAATCAAGTCCCTAAAAAACAAAAGTATAACAAAAGTAGCATGCATAAGTATTCCAAGTTCATGTATATTAGTAACATCATTTACTCAGGCCAACTACTATCCAAGACTTGGAAACCTGAAAGACGCGTTCATCATAAACTCCGGGAGAGATTTGCAGAGCTTGGTAACCTCCATCGCTGAATGCCCATGTCCTACAGACACTGAGACCTGCAGCTGAAGCCTGTCGAAACACATCAGAGACCTTATTCCTTTGGCTTGGCTCTGCTGAGATGTGCATCAACCAGTATGAGTTAAATCCATTGAAGAAGAATGGGGAACCATTCAGGATGAATTGGGTGTTTCGGGTTTGAACAAAGCCTGAATTTTGAAGAACCCTAGCTTCACAAGCTAGAGCTGCAAGAAGAAAAAGCCCCCAAAAGAAGCCAATTCTACTAAAGCATACCATTGTGCTACAAGATTGGTTGATGAATTCCCAAAGGAGGGATGTGGAGAACTGTGTTGAGTTTGGCAGGTATTTATAGGGAAACTTGAGAAACAAAGAGGAAAGGATTTGTTCATATAGAAAAGCTTGTAGGAGAGGAGAGCCTTAATCACATGACATGTGAAACGGAGAGAAAAGTTAGCGCCTAACCCATAATGAATGAAGAGAGATTAATGTGAAGGAGGAAGAAGAAGATGAAGTTAGTTGAAGGTGTTGGTTAAGTGTTAGTTAAAGTGAACATGGAATTTTCGAGGCAATTAAAGATTCAACAGACATACCTTAAGATAAGGCATAAAATATGTTACTAAAAATAGTAACCAGCTTACGGCAGCATACATGTGGGCTGTTGTGGACATCCTCCGAGAATTGAAACAAAGGCCTTGGGAATTGGAATACCTGCAACTTTCCCATATAAAGTATTCTTACTTTATCCGTCTCATATCCTCATATCCTCACATCTTATGAAAGCAACCTAGTACCTCGATGATGAACGACCCAACACATGAAAAGACTCGTATGCCTCGCATGAACTTCATTATACAACTTTTCATTTCATACAATGTAACTCATATTCAGTATAATCTCATTGTAGATTTTTTTTCTTCTTTACTTCGGCTTAATGATATATCGAATTCTATTCAAGATATACCATAAGAAATGAAGAATGTATTTAACCCCTTTGATATAAATGAAAGTAAATAATCTTCAAACATATATGATTGGGCAAGGAAATATAGGCCGATGATTATGATCATTAGTTAATGGTAAATACCTTTTATAACATTCATATAGTGTATCTTAATGATGGTGATCTCGATATAAAAATTTTAAAATTAAAATAAAATAACATATTTATAAAAATACTATAATAAAAATATTTTTATTTTATTTACTTGTGATAAGCAAATCTTTGAGTAATATCAATCTTATATCCTAAACCTAAAAATAATAAAACTTAACTTTTAAATCTAAATTCTCAACTATTAAATGTATATTTTAAATTATGAAATGTATTATTTGTAGAATAGTGTTTTCTTTGTTGTATATCAATGTTATATTTAATTTACTCCAATTAATTATCTATTATATATTATCAACTTCATGTTTAATGTATTTAAGAAAATGATTAAAACAAATAAATATGAAAAGATAAAATGTAAAAGAAAATTGAAATTAAATAGATTTTACAATTAGAGAAAGTGTAGCCACTTCAATATATATATATATATATATATATATATATATATATATTTAAAATATCAAAGTAAGATGTGGACACATAAAAAAATAAAAACAGAAAATGATGTTAAAGCATGATGTAGAGAAGGCGATTGGGAGGGGAGGAGTATACTCATTTTTCCAATTTATTTTGTATTAAAAAGAGGTCACCTTGAACCAAAATTAATGTACTTTAATCAATGGGTTAATCAATCGACATCAAATCATCACTTTTTTTTTTTTTTTCAAATCAGAGCATGTCAACATCATTCTCCCTAAAAAGTATAATGTGAAAGTTGGGATTATTGAAAAATACATTTTTTTTTTTTCAAATAAGAGTATATTAACATCTTTCTCCTTAAAAAGTATTCTTACTTTATTCATGTCCCATCCTCACATGGTGTGAAAGCAACCATTTACCTTCACCATGATGAATGAGCCATTAATGCACGAAAAGACTCACATGCCTTTGTGACTTTTTTAAAAACAATCTACAATATATGGTGGGCCATGATATATGATCTATTTATGGGATAAATTGTCGTAAGAAAAACATCCACTCAAGAGGTAAGTCATCATGAAGCGTGACCTCCTTTCTAAAACCCCATTTGGGTCGGGGATTTTAAGATAATATATTTGTTTAGCTACACTACATAAATCCAAGTGATTCAAAAATAGATTGAAATTCACCATCTCCATCATACCAGAAAATCTTGATTTTTACATCCAATTGATTTTTTATTTGCCTTTAGAATTTTAGGAAACAAGAAAAAAAAAAGTTAGATTTCTTTTTAATGGAAAAATCCATGAAATCAAGTGCAATCATCTACAAATAAAGCATAATATCTATATTTTTTTACTTGAAGCAATAGGAGGAAGGTCCCAAAGGTCACAATGTATCTTCTGTCAACGGAAATCTGAAACTTTATTTGAAAGATTAATAAAAGGTAGTTTGCAACTTTTACCCATTTGACAAGAGGAACAAATACTAGGTATTTTGATCCATTTGGAAATATCAATTTTATCTTTTAAAGCTTCAAATAATCTTTAGAATGAGATGTCCAAGTCTTTGATGCCGAATGGTTGAGGTCATAGTGTTGCTTCTAATAACAATTAAGGCTTCTTCTTATTTATCCTCGAGTGCATAAAGTTAATCACATCATACTCCCTCACAATATCTTTTTGCATTTATCCTTTATCACAAAACTATTAGGATCAAACTCAAAAATATATACAAGAACTATCAATAGTGAGTTGTCTATAGAGATATGAGTTTTTCTTTAATTTAGGTACAATAAAAACATTATTTAGTTTTAGGGCGCTATATATCATGTTGATTATGTAAGTTGGTATTACCAATGTGAGAAATTTACAAACCTTCTCTACTATTAGCATAAATCATATCACAACCCTTCTAATTATTTAAATTTTTTAGTAATTTGGAAGAACAATAAACGAATAACATGATAAACAAAAAAGAATTCCTTGCTTGATTTATTTCGATTGTGGCAACATATACAAGTACATCAAATAGTCTATAAATTACATTGATTAAACAACTATTGAAAGGCTAGTCAATCAAAAGGAAAAAAATTATGGTAATGTTAGGGATGATTGAAAGGAAAGTAATTCAAATAATTTAGGTAGTGACAACAGTATTGAACTTTCTATTATGATACCTAATCAATAAGATTTGGACTCATAATATATAACATGCACTCTAACTTACTCACGTCTAGGCTCACTTGAGGTTACATGTTGATTTAATAAATTGGGAAACAAATATATATACAATGATAAGATTCAAATACATGACCTCCAACCAAATGAAACTCTAATACCATATGGAACAATCAATTTTCCTAAAAATTTAAATTTGAAGAATTATGCTCACAATGAATACTATGCATTCTAACAAAATCAATGCCAATAGTCTATTCTCCAATTATCAATCTAAAAAATCTTTAAAAATTAATGTAACTTTCGATAGTGCTTTTTGGCGGAAAGATGTTGTATAATGCATGTCATTTTCTTGACAAGAAAATTTTAACCACACACCTAGCAAAAGCTCCTAAGTTAAAAAACTACCCAAGTTTCTAAGAAAAAGAAACAACTAGCAATTAAAATTTATAAATTACTCTCACACATGCACGTTGGGTAGGACACAGTTTTGTGCAAATTTGAAAATATAAAACAAATAACAAGTCACATTCATATTGAAGGTTAGAGAAGGAGGATCTCTTATTTAAAATCTTAAAGAATATCTTAAGTAGTTTTAAAAAATATTAATGTAGGAGAGCTGAAACATATGGTTTTTTTTATACATGCAACAACTTTAAACAACTATGGATTTTAAAAATTGAGTCAACTTCTAGTTTCCTTGATTCAAGATTGACCAGCTTTGATGCACTCTTGATCCTGCCATATCAAATGGGTTTCCTGATTTGGTTCCTCGGGCAGTTACACAATAAAAGTTAATAGAGTACTACTAGATCTTCTTCTATTTTTCATTTAAGTAAATCTTTTTTCAATTTTTTTAGTGAGGTCTGAGGAGCATTCTATGTTCGAAGAAAAAAAAATAATGAAGTTAAATAAAAGTCAATTAATCTAATGAATGTATCAAATTTTATTCATGTGGCATAATGTAAAGGGCTAAGCAAATAAATAAGTAGCCAAGAGGTAACAATGTATTTAATTAATGGTCAAAGATATTAAAAATAAAAATGATAATAAAATGGGTTTTTTCACGTTTCCATCCCGCTCTTAATAAGAAGAATTTGAAAAAAAAAAAAAAACTTAAACTAAGTTCAATGTATATTACTTTATCCCTTTTATATATATATAATTATTTTTTTTTTATACATATAAAATTAAAAATCATTTCCTATTAAAATAAATTATAAAAATTTATAATATTTATTTTTTATATAATTTAAATTTTAAAAAAATTAAAAAACGAAAAATCAAATGAATAGTGTAGAGCAAGTATGGGAAATTGTCATGTTCTTCCCCATTTAATTATTTTCTTAGGGCAAGATAGTTTGGTCTATCTCAAACTTGCATTGTCATCCCCTATTTAAAATGATCTAATTCCTCTCTGGACGTAAGGTAATTATTTAACATATACTTTTATGATTTTAACCTAAAAATCTCTACCCTTTAGCCTCATATATTACATGAGAATTCCATTAAAAAAAAATATAAGTAAGAAGCCATAAATCTAATAAATTAATACATGGGTCACATGTTGAGAGAACAGAAAATGAAATCTAGCAGCTTCTAGTAGGATGGAGAAAGGTGCTAGTGCAAAGCAAGTGAAAGGCCCAGACCCTTTGCACCAGAAATGGGGGAGTGGATAGGGAAAGAAAGATGGTTGGTTGAAACTGCAAATCTCTACACTGGATTGGTGATCTAATATACTCAAATTCAGGGCATTTCTAATCTAGGAAAAAAAAGGCTAAATATCAAGGAAAAAACAAAAGAAAAATAGTAATCTAAAAATAGTAAAAAGCTATATATCTATTAAATTAATGCATGGGACGCGTGTCGAGAAAACCGGCAGTGAAATCTAGCGGCTTCTAGTAGGATAGAGAGCTGTAATTGCAAAGAAAAAGTGGACCCCCATGTGCCGATGCACCAGAGGAAATGAGGAAATGGATAGAGAAAGAAAGATTAATGGTTGCAACTGCAAATCTTTCCATTGGACTGATGATCTAAAAAAGAAGAAGAAGAAGAAGAATCATATACATGTGTCTGTGGACAGTTGCATAGTGGGGGCCGGTACTCAGAGAATTAAAGAAGCTAGGTTTGTTAGGTTTTTGCAGTGAATTGAGAGAAAAGGCCGAGGGGACTCTCCATGAAAGTCTTGCGATCTTATCTCAATGCAAAGTGAAGGAAATGGATAAGTGCTTTGTGGGTTCATTTCATGGCCAATGAAATTGAGGAGAAGTTGGGGAGAAGCCCAAGGGTGACGAGGGACAGCTGCATTGCATGTGGAGTTAGTTTGATGACATATTGTTCCATGCAGTTCAATGACCTTCTCTTTATGGCGCCCACTGTTTCTTTCATTTTGTCCAAAGGGATTCTCTTTGTTTCACACGGGTTTTGGATCAGAAATTTAAACCTTTTTCAACCACCACTTCTATCATTTGTCCGGCGTCTTAATACCAAGATGACTAGCAACTGAAACTCCTCTCTATCCTTAATATCTACCATATATTTGGAGTGTTTCAATGTGGTTTCTATCCCATCATCATCAATTATTTTGGAGCTATTCCGGTATGTTTGATCATTAATTATCATCTTTTCCTGAGTCTTTGATATGTTTTTCATTCTTCTAACTCTCAGTGCTACCAATTCTCATAATTAAGATTTTGAATCCTATCTGTCTAGCCCTAAAATCAATAAAATTTGGGCCAAAAAAATCATAAAATTGCCAAAGAAAGAGCTTAGTGGTGTTTGCCAAAAATGTGCCCTAGGCCACCTTGCCATCTAGTTTCGTTTTGTGCATGTAAGCTAAAAATGAGTCTTTAATTTCTTGCAACCGTTGGATCTCCACTTCTCCTATCTTAATGCTTCCATGTGTCCTAGGTCTAGGGCAATATTTTGGAAGATATAAAACTCTCATTTTGTATATGAAGAGAAGTTTTCCTCCATCCCTCAGGAGCCCTCTTAGTTTCTTAGTTTTTCTTCTCTTTGATGTTATAGGTTGGTTTAGCTTAGGGTTATAATCTTACTTTTACAGTTAAAAATCATTGTTAAGCTTTCATCTTTATTTATTCAACGCATTAAATTTGGTTTTTCATAGATAATGTGATTTACAGTGTTTTTATTTAAAATATTTTTAATAAAAGTGTTTTATTTGAAAGTGTTTTTAAGATAATTATTTATAAATTACTTTTTCAAAAATACCATAAATAATTTTTTAATATTTAAAATTATTTTTTAGATTTGAAAAACCTTTCTTAAAATTTGTCAAACACTTAATTCTTTTTTTTTTCATCAGTCATTTTTAAAGTAGAAGTATTTTATAAAATTTCAATAAAATGGACTCTAAATACTTGTTCTTAGGTTTGATTTTATTGCATTTTTAAAAATTCACAACTCACATAGATTTAGTTATTGGTAAAGTGGTTCGTAAATCTACTCTTTTGAATTATTTACTTTTGTAGGCATTAATTTTTTGTTGGTACTTAATCTCCCTCTTTTTATTATTAACACTTGAAGTTTTAAACCTTCACCTAGGATCCAAGGATAGGATACTCAAAGATGAGTATAGGCTAAGTGTTTGTAGAATAGTTTATGTGAAATTTCAAGATTTGGGCCATGGTAGAAAAAAATGGGCATATTTCTAATTTTAAAAAGGGTAGTAATTTGGTGTAATAATGGGAAGTTATGTTAGCAATAGCTTTGCAAAAGTGTTTACCATATATTACCTTACAACAACTATGAGATAATCACATATAAGAAAGTTAATTAAATTTGATAAAATTTGATACAAAAAGGCAAAATAGGAGTTATTAATACAAATGAAATGTCAATATAATTATTTAAAACAATCAATTATGAAAATTAAGTGAATTTTTTAGATAAAATTAAATAAACTAGGTCTTGTTTGGATACACTTCATTTTTTTATTTTTAAAAAATAAAAAATAATAGTAATTTTTATATAAAATATAAAAAGTCTTCATATAAGAGGTATCGATATATTTTATGTTCCTAAAAAATATTTTTAAAAATTTTAATTTATAGTGAAAACTTTCTTTTTAAATTTGAGGTACTAAAAATTTTCTAATACTTTATTTTTTTAATAGTTTTTAAAAACCATCTTAAAGGTAAATTTTTAATACTTCTTGCATTTTATATAGGCACTACTATTAATTTTTTTATTTTTAAAAATAAAAAATAAGTAGTATATCAAACAAAACCTCAACTTTTATATAAGTAATCAAATATGCTTAGATGATTAATTCTATGGTCTTTTATAAGAGAAAGGAGAGACGGAGAAGAGTAGAGAGAGAAAGAAAGAAAAAGGGTCCAAAGAATAGTGTTTATGACTTATGAGGTGAGAAAATATGCTATTTTTCTATTGTAAATATGCATAGCTCCTTCAAAATACCTCAAATTGAAGAGTTAAATGGGCTGGCTAGGCCAGGCCGAAGGCCAGAATTTTGGGCTAATAATGGGTGGGCCCAAACAGTCTGTATATCCACTTCATATCAAAATATGTCACTTTTATTTATTGAAATATATGATGACAGTGAAGAAATGAAGATGAAAAAAGATTGCATCACTTGGACTTGAAAATTGAGGCAGTAGTAGCCCACCTTCAAAACTGCCTTTGCTTGAATTTCTTAAATTCAAGCAAATGATGTTGGACTGACCGTAACCTAGGAAGACTGCCTTCAAAATCTGTTCATGTTCAAATTGAACTTATAATTTTGCTTGAACTCAAGTGAGAAAATATAAAAAATAAAAATTTATAAAAAAAAAATGGTGTTTTCTAATAACATATTTTAATTGTTTTCAATTGCTTTTACTTGTTTTTTAAATATTGTTCTAAAAAATAATTATATAAATATTGGAAAATGATTGCAAATATAATCATAGATAAGTAAAAAAATATTAAAAAAAATTGTAGAAAATAGATAAAAAAAAATATTTCAAGTTCCCTAATAAATTTTTATTTTACAAAACATCATAAACTATTTTTCAAAAATATTTTCGAAAACACTTTCTAAACATAAACAAAGTATTAATTCTCTACTTTCTTAATTTGATTCCAAGCCAACCCATTGTTATCTAGACTCCTATTTTCTATATTTTTTCTCTCTTTTTTTTCTTTTTTCTTTTTTGCCACTGATGCACACTTGAAATAGAAACCACCATTTGTGCTTTTCATCAATGGTAATATTCTTAGTCAAGATAGCAACAGATTCACCAACCTCAACAATGAAAATTAAGGACAACAAAAATTCTAAGTAAATTTTTTTCTAAATTCATCTCAACATACATCAGACTGCCAGCCTTTTATTGAATATATCCTACTCTACTACAAAGAACTTTAGCTTCACGAGGCTCGGACTTCAACTCACTTGACTTGTTCTATGGATACAATAGATCATACTTTGTTTGATAAATCAAAGGTAAAAAAAAAAAAATGACCCAGATGATAATGGATTTGAAAATCCATCCATTCAGCAGACCATGACGAAAAAAGAAGACCATAGTTGAGATGAGGCCAGGCCTTCAAGGAACCGACTTTCCATGTTTTCTTCCGAGCAACATATGGCGAAAAGTCGTCATTTTATGTGACTCTGCCGAAATTACACCCCTTGTTGAGGCATCTTGTGACAAGATTATACCATATCCATCCCCATATGAGTCCATCCCTTCGGCCATGAGTTGCCAAACAAGGCTGCCGCTGATCCCTCCTCCGGTGCTCTCAAAGTTGTTCATGCTTTGGTAGACTGTGCTCAAGTACTGATCTCTTGCACCCAAGCTGTATCCTTGATCTTTGCTTGATTTCCCAAATTCAGCCATGACCAGTGGCTTCTTTAGTATTCCCTTTGAATCTATAGAGTGACACTGCATCCACCTTTGCATAAAGGCCATCTGCGCAGATTCATTTTGTCCAGACAGCCTACAATAACATAACCTTTGATCAGATATGTTCAACATGAATTTGGTATTAATTTATGCTACTTATATGGCATGTTATTAACATATAGTGGGAATTTTTTCGGGTTTTTAGTTAAACTAAATAGGAGTATTAGGGTACTGAATTGAAGTACCAAATATCAGGATATGCATGTATGGTGGTAAAATCTATCTCTTTGATGAGATTGTTGCTGATGAAATCAGTGCCAACTTGGTAACCAGGATTGTTGACCTTCTTTTCGGGCATAGAGTCGCCGTAAAATCCTTCCATGCCTATTTCAAGCAGGTGGTTTTTGTCCAAAGATTTCACAAAACTTGCCATTTCTTGAACCCAACCCTGTTATTCGATTGTAAAGCTTAGCCAAAAGAAACCATATTCTATAGATTTCAGTACGTTAATTTCGAAAAATCAGTTCATTTCTCTAGTCATATATAAGATTTGTGAGTATCAATGCTTACATTAACCATTTTTTCTGAGGAATCAGCTTGGCAGCGAGGCTCGTTCATCAGTTCCCATGCCATGATCGTAGGATCATCTTTGTACACAATTCTAGTGATGGTGTTGAACCTCGTAATAACTCTCTGGAATCGATGTTAACCGAGCGATAAAGTTAGATAAAATCGAATAATTTCTCTTACAAAACAAAGCATATTTGCATGAAAAATAATGTGCTGATTGTCATACCTTAACATGGTTTTTATAGTATTCTTTTACCGTTGGGGTTGTGTAGAAATCATCCTCTCCATCAACATTAACTCCTGCATTTCGAGCCCACTCAACATACTGCGGACGTCCTCCATAATCTTTGTAGTTATTCACAAAACTTAAAATCAAGCGAATCCCATATCGTCTTGCCTCCGAGATCACAAAATCCAGTGCCTGAATTCCATTAACAATCAGCTTCCATCTTATAATTAATCAAGTAACAGTGATAGCAACAATATGGCATTAATTTTGAGGTTATTAGGCTATACTTGTACCTGAAAGACACGTTCATCGTAGGTACCGGGCGATATCTGTAGCGCTCTATCGCCTCCATCGCTAAAAGCCCAAGTCCGACACACCGATAAGCCAGCACCAGCAGCCTCCCGGAAAGTGTTCGAGACCTTATACCTCTCACTGGGCTCAGCTGCAACATGCATCATCCAGTAGGAATTGAAACCATTGAAAAGAGAAGACGACCCATCAAGTACAAACCGGGTTCCCTCTGTTCTAACAAACCCTCCATCAGAATGAACCCTAGCTTGACAAACAAGAGCCAGAGTGATCAAAACTCCCACGACATAGCCAACCTTATGGGACCGAGACATTAGGCCTTTCTATAAACGAAAAGTATTAGGTGGAATTCAAGGGAAGTTGTGGTATATGAGTGGATTCATGGGGCAACTACTTATAGGCCTTTTGAGATAAGGAAATGTGCTAAAAATAGAAAACCCAGAAGAAAAAAAGTAGGGTTTTGGGATCTTGAAGGGTCAAAGATTGCGGGTTTTGCTAAAAATAGTAAAGAGCTCAAGGCTAATCGATGTGGTTGCATGAAAAGGGAGCAGAGAGGAAGGCGGTTGGTTGAAAGGTCCGGAGAATCAACATAGGGTCTGGTGTTCTTTTCAGTGAAGTTTCTAAATATAGAGAGAGTGTAATCTATGTGGTGTGCATGTGGGACTAATCTGAGCAGTGACTCTTATCCACCACCTTCAAATCCATATTTTCACATTACTCATCTGGATAAGAGTTTTCTTGTGCAGCGGTTTTTGACTCTTACTTCCACTGTCGAGGATGTTTGGGGTATGTTCCGTTAACTTGTTTTCAAAATCAGTTTTTTTGTTTTTTACAATAAAAAATTTTGAAAACATGTTTAACAACAACAAAATAGAAATACTTTTTTATTTCTATTTTGAAAATAGAAAATAGTATTTTATAATAATATTTGTAATTATTTTATAATAACATTTTTAGTTATTTTCAATTATTTTCACCACTTATTTTTTTTTAGAACTATTGAACTAATTATATAGATATAAAAAATAATTAAAAATAAACTTCTACGAATAAAAATTACTTTTAATTAATATTTTAAAACTTAGAAAATAGTATAAGAGCATTTTTACATAATATCATATAATAGTTTTTAAAAACAATCTTATTTAAAGAAAAAAAACACTTTCCAAATATACCCTTAACCTTTTTATTATTACATAATATTTCATCATTTGGTAAAATTTAAGGATCATTTTAATTTGAATTTAAAAAAAAAAATATTTTATTGAAAATATATTAATTAATTAATTTTAGTTTAAATATATTGATAGAATAAAATTAATTTGAATTAAACTTGAACTAGATTTTTCCAATTAGTATAATCTTTTAATACAATTCAATTTATGATCTTATTTTAAACAATCATCAAATTTATTAAACATATTATCAATTTAATTGAAATTTTTAACATATTCTAAAAAGAAATTTTTTATTTTTGGATATAATTATAATATGATATTTTAAAAAATAAAAATAAAAATAAATCTTATTATATAGGATGATTTAAATTTTATGAAACTATTAAATCATATTTGGTCAATTGGTTGCATTTAGGTCATCAAAATCTTAGTCAGAATTCAACCCAAATAAATTTCATGTTACAAATATTTTACCATAATTTAATGTACTAAAAATTCTTATCCAAGTCTATTCTAACATGTCCATTCAATAGTTTGAATTGAAATGTGGATAATGGAGCCAACGTACCAAATTCCACCCTAACGTAAATCATGCATCGTAGGTGTATAATATACACATCACCATGCCAGGTGTCAGCATATAAGAGGTTGATTGAATGACTAAGCTATATATAGCCACATAGGTGTATATGCTCTCATGCATTCGTTGTGGCGGTGCATGCATGGAGATGGTGATAGGATCTAAGCCTTCCTCACCCTTTGACCCTTTGACTTTAGGATTATAAATTTTTTTTTTTTTTTTGTCATTTGTCCATATAAATCAATAATTAAAAATATTTTTAAAATGAATTAAAAATATAATATTTATAAGCAATAAAGGGAATGATAAATAAAAGTGAAAAAAATAAAATCAACATATTTTATTTTCTTATTCGATAAAAGAAAAAGAAAAATGAAATAGTATATAATTTAAATGTTTACAAAAAATTGAGGATAAAAGAAGATTCTAGAAGATAACATCATGATTCTTATCTAATATAAAGAGGGGACTATAGTTATCCACATAACTTGTAGGTTGATATGTATCATTTCCCTAATCAATAGTGAATGTATCCTTCATTATATTTGGAACATGGATGATGTAAATTAGTTGATGGGTAGAACAACAATTCAAATTGATCTTTTCTTTCGAATTTGAGTTTGGATTCATCGTGTTAGAGTCAAGTTGATTGCCTTGTATGAGTCAAATTCAACTTGGATTTAATGCCCATAATGACTCTTTCTCTAATTTATTCTTTTATATAATTATAACAAAATTAAATTATAGATAGCACAACATTTTAAGATTATAGCAAAATTGAATTCTAGAAAATAAAATTATCCATAGCATAATAAAATATGATTTTTTTTCTTTAAAATTATTTGAAAAACATGTAAATATAAATATTATTATATATAATAATATAGATTATAAATATTATTAAAATATTAAAATATTAAAATTTGGCTCCGCGAATGGTGTAAATGGTTGATTCAAATCTAATAAAAAAACTTAACGTAAGCTTTATCCAAGTATTAAACCTAGCCCATTTGAGACCTTGTACCAAGGGCTAGTTGGGCCAAAGAAGTAGTTTTGGTCTTAAAAATTGTAATTAATTCATATAGTTAATATTATTTACTTCATCTAAAATTTTGGTTAAATACATCTAATTTCTATAGGTTTAAAATTTTATCACATATCTCTCTTATTTTAAATAGAAAAAGAGATTAATGAAAATAAGAAAAAAATAAATGATAAAGACGTATTTGATGAAATTTCAAATTTATAAGAATTAGATATATTTACTCTAGGAGAGGTGAATAAAATCAACTCTTAATTCAGATATATATAGATATAAAGATAACAAATGTAATTTAATAAATATTATAATAAATATTTTTATTGGTATGAGTATTTGTTTGATTTGATTTAGATCAATTGTATTTAAATAAATTTATACTATTCATGGAATCAATATAGAGATTTTTCTCTCCACCTTATTTTAAATCTCTTAATGTCACTTTTAGTACTACAAAGCAACCAAATATATATATATATATATAAGAAAAAAGAAAAAAGAAAAACATCATAATCAACTTATTGATCATTTCTTTATCCGATCACTAAAAGTTATCCGATCAATCCAATAAATTTTGAGACAGCAATTGGAGTGTTATAATTCAATATTCCAATTTCCAAGTAAAGCCTTCACTGGATGGGTATATTCAAATTATCAATAATGATGGGTAGCTTTATGTTAAGTTGGGATAAGGAAATAAAAATGGTTCCATCTATTTTAATAAATTTAGATACAAAAGAAAAAGTATGAAGACATGTTTGATAATATTTTTAAAAAATAATTTTAAAATAACATTTTTAAATTATTTTTTAAAATTAAATTTTACCTGAAAATTCAAATATAGAAAATATTTTTCTCATCTTATTCTTTAAGAATATTTTGTGCTCCTTGTCTACAATACAAAAGTTTCTCAAATATTAGTCTTCATATTTTCAAATTTTTACTAGAATATTCTATCAAAAAACATACGAAAATATGTCAATTTATTCCTAAAAAAAAAAATATTTTTTTCAAAATAAAGCCTCAAAAAAATATATATATTTAAAATATATTCTTAAAAAAAAATTTAGTCAAAAACTTTTAAAATGTGTTTTTCAAATTTAAAACTATTTTCAAATAAAGTTTTCAAGAACTTAAATTTCTTCTCTTTTTTTTTCTAATTTCTATATAAATTATATATATGTATGTGTGTGTGTGAATAACAAGATGTAACATGATATGTTAGAAATTATCCTTTGACTTATTTTATTTCTTATTCAACTAAATAGAAGGTAAGTAATAAGATATATTATTCAACTTTGTATTATTTTATGATTTATTCATTATTTTAATTCATTTTCTTCAAAAATTTTAAATTCTTTATATTAATCATTTTGAAAAATATAAAACTTTCATTAAGAAAGTAAAATTATAGTTTGAAAAAAAAAAGAATTAAAAAAAATGATATTAATATGTGTATTATTTAATATCTACAAAATATTTTTATATATTTAACAATATAATTAATATTTTTATTTATAAATTTCAAATCTTTTAACTATGAATATTATTAATAAAAAAAATACTTACTAAATGATAGGATTTAGAACAAATGATTTTCAAATAATTCTTTTAAATAAATATTAAATATTAAAGCAAAATATGTTTTTTCATTTCATTTTTTAATTCTTATACAAATCAAACATAAGCTTGTACAACATATTCATTAGATATATCCTAAATCCTAAGATAAGCATATTATCATATCTTGCCAACCTAAATTTATTATGATTCCCAAAGAGAGCTATAAAAAAATAAACCAAGAAAATCCCATATGGATTAGGGCCTTCAAAAACAAGATGGGAAAATACCAAGAAAAAACAATCAATTCAACAACTAATTAAAAACACAAGTTCATGCAACCTTGACTTGGTTGAATGGACTTGCATGCATGCATGCCACCAAATCAAGCAAACTTAAAGCAATATCCCACCATCATATTGATTATCAATTTAGAGTAAGAATCAAGTTTTGGATACCATACATTAATTAAATTCATAACACTAAACACAATGCAATGCATTAAAAGACGTGAGAATCATTCATTTCTATTATTTATAGTTGATAAAATCTCTGTTATTTCAACATTCAAACCCTTCAATTTGACACTAAAGCACTGCCCCAAAGGGATCTCCAGTGATGATGGGTAGGATTATTCATGGCTTTTTATCTAATCAACCCATTTTTTTAAGAGCAAATATTGGTGGGTTTGACTAGGGTTTATAAGAAAGTGTGCTGTTTCATGGTGTACTGTGTGGGATTCTTGGAACGGTGTCTGGGTTTTGAGTAGCGGGAAATCAACAAATTTTTTTTTATTTAAAAAAAAAGGTAAAGTATTTGATTTGTATTATTATTTTATCCAATTAATTCAACAAGTATGAGTTGTTTATATGCCATTACTTCATCTTAATTGACGGATATTTTGTTTTTTATGTTTTATAATATGTTTTAGAAAAACATGGGTCGGACTTTTTTATTTACGTACCCACATGCGAGTTATAATAAATAAATAAATAAAATTTTAATATTTAAAAAATTGAAATTTAACTATAAATAAAAAAAATAAGTGGATGTTTGATAAACAAACTTAATAACTTAAATCACTTAATAATTTAATTTAAATAATTAAATAAATTAAGTATGTTTACTAAAATAACTTGATTGTGTTACTTAAACTCAAAAAATACTTTAAGGAATAAATATAAATAGATAACTTATTTTTAAGACTATATTTTTATTTTACTTTTCAACCCTACTTTACCTTAACTATTTCCATAATAGATCTTCTTTTATATTTTAAGACTTCCACTATTATTTATTTTTTTTATTCTAATTATAATTTATGAAGATAAATATGTTAATTTAACGATTTAAAATAAAATTTAAATTAATTTTATCAAATAATTGTAATACTTAAAGTGATAATTAAGTAATAAATTTTAAGTCAATAACTTAAGTATAATTTAATTAAAACTAATATAATTCATTAACTAATAAGTGTTAAGTTTTATCAAATTCTCTCTAAGTTTCCAAATTTTTTATCTTCATTCCCCCATAATAAATAAATAATACCAAAACCGAGTTCTCCATGATATAATATTTTTTCAATTTTTTGAAATATTATATTAAAAAAATTTTAGAAATTCATGTTATATGTATTAAATATATAAAATACCCATCCCCTAGTTAAGAAGCCAATTATTACGGCATGTATGGCCCAAAATTGGATAAATTAGTAAGAATGGAAGAAAGGATACAAAAGAGGATCAAGTCCCAATTCCATGCGCCGAAAAAAATCCAAGGCTCGATGACAAAAGTAAAGAAAAATGTAATGTGTGTCACACACCCTTAGACATAATCATTAAAAAATTTACATTAATCCTAATTTATAATAAAGTTTGTGGAATGGGATACTAAAAGATTGGTTTTTTGTTGACCTACTTTACCTTAATTAATGGGTATGAGATTAGCTCTAAATGGGTTTTTTTTTTTTTTTTTTTTTAATCTTTTTTGTTCTTTTGGGCCCAAAATTTCTTTGATTTATTATTGTTAAATGCAATAGCAAAAATAAAATAATTTTACATATTTTTCAAAATTTTACTAACATATTTAGATTCTTAAACATAATTTTGTTTCTAAAACACAACTAAAACTATTTTTGAGAATTTCGGAAGCGGTCTTAAAAATGTTATTAAACAAATCCTATATTTCTCGGTTTTATTTATTTACATTTCAAAATATTAAATCTTTAAAAATAAAGAAAATATGGTTGTTTCTTAATAAAAATATTTAAAAATAATAATTTTTTAATATAAATTTATAGTACAGTTTACAATGTTTATCTTCAAATGTTTCTTAGAAGTGATTTTTTTCAAATCTAAATTTTTTTAAAAAATATTTTTAAAATAAAAAGCGTTTTCAAAATCCCTCGTAATCCTAAAAAAGTCTTGAAAATAAAAATTCATTCTCACTTTTCTTATAAAGTTAGGTACCAATATAATCAAATTCAACCCATCATCCCCACCGTTTAGAATTCCTGTCAAATCAACACCTAACTTTCAAGAAAAATAGCCAACCCCTCCATTACCCCACTTCAAAAAAAATCAAAAAAAATAAAAATAAAATTCAAAAATAAAAATGTCTTAGTCCTAAAGCATCGGAAGAAAGTGGATAAGAGGAAATCCCAAGAAAGAGAATCAAATGAAAGCAACATACCCCTAAAAAGCAACCAATTATTCATCCCCACACTCTTCACTCTCCATTCTTCTCTCCTCACCGATTTCGTAGCGCTATCCATGGCCCTCTTTTCCCGCCATTCTCGCTTTCCCCAAATTTATTTCTTTGAAAATTTTTAAAATAATAATGATAGTTATAAAGTAGCCGTTACAATAGCGGTTTTTTCGGTTAGTGTTTGTAACCCTAACCGAAAAGGACCAAAATTTATGCCATTCTTTTTACCCATTAACCACCAATTTTGATGGGTTGGTCGGGCATAAGCCTGGCATGTTAAGTGCCATTTCATTATGGTTGATTTTGTGATGTTGTGTGTTGCTGGTGTATGGTGGTAATGGTGGTGCCGCATCTGGCACCGTTTGATGGTGATCGAATGCTGTGGAGTGGTTGAAATTTTAAAAAATACGTTGTTAATATTTTTCCACGAGTTTAGGTCTAAGAGCAATAGTTGACGGTGGAAGAACTCGACTGAGTTGACTCGGTGAAGTGTGAATGAATGGGTCAAATGTTATCGATGATTAAGGCTATTTTGTTGGAATTGATTCTAGATGAGAATGTAAGGCCCCTCTTTAAATTGAGTCATTTATGAGTTTTAATATTTACGTGAAGTAAAAATTTAATATTTTCTCTTATTAGTCATACATACTATTTTCAAGTCGTGTTTGTGTTTGGTATACAAAAGTGAGAATTAGGAATAAAAATTTTTTTTTCCGGCATATTTATATAACTTAAATGATGATAGGAATAAAATAAAAAATTATTTTATTTCATTGGTGAAATTTCAATTCATCTCGATTAAAAGGTATTTTGATTCCTTATTACAAATTATTTTTAAAAATGCCTTTTAAAAATTAAAATTTTAAAGATTTTTTTAAATAAGTTGTTTTAAAAATAAATTTTTATTTTGATTTTATAAAAACCCACAAATTCTAAATTCAATTTATATAATGTAAACTAAAATTAATTCATGTTTTATTAAAAATAACAATAATTTTTAATAACAAATAAATTAAAAATAAATAGGTTCTAATAAAATATGAATATTAATAATATAATAAAATCATAAAATATATATTTTTATAAATATTATAAAAATATAGATATTAGTATTAATTGATTTATTTTAAATAAATAAATAATAATAATTTAAAAATTATTAAACTTATTAATAAATTTAATACAAAATCTTAATTAATTTGAATTTCATTTTGTCCAATGAAAAAAATGGAAGAATAGTTACCTATTTTATTTTATTTTTAAAAATTATTTTTAAATAACAACAACCAAAATAGTGGTATAAATTTTTAAAAACAATTTTGTTTTAAAATCACATGCTAGGTTTTCATTACTTAGCTTAAAAAGAAAACTCTCAAGGATTTTTTTTAAATGAAAATAAAAAAATTATTTCAAATTGTGAGCTTTTTAAAATAAAAATAAAAATTCAAAAATTATTTTAAACTATATATACAAATATTATTAACAATTTTTTTTTTCATTTTCATTCTTTTTTTTTTATTTAATATTAAAATGGAAATAAATTATCATTTTAACTTACATTCCTATGTGCATCAAACGAGAATTGAAATTACCAAAGTCATTTAAATTCAAAAGGGAATAAGAATGAAAACATAAATATTCATTCTCATTTCATTTCTCATTCCAACAGATAAGGACATGCAATAGGTCAAAAGGTGACCTTAAATTGTCAAAAGATATTAGAATAGGCTACAAACAAACCAACCAATCACTGAGTCAACTCAGGAGTTAGGTCCATATCCAACGACTCAACCATATGCAAATTTGCATGGACTCCCTTTCTTTCCTTTTTTTTTTTTTTTTTTTTCATAATTCGAAACCTAAAATGGAAGACAACATGTCTAAAAACCCGAAGTCCAAACCCCATATTCAAAACCCAATAACTTATCAACAATAAACTAAAGCAAAGCCTTGAAAGGAAAGCCTAATTTTGCGGTAGTGATTGGGGACACACCCCCTTCTATATAAGGGCATGTCCATTGTGGAATCTAAGTCATAGGCTAATACCCATTTGCCCTAAAAGTTCACATTTGTATCAACTTATCATGGCAATGAGAAAGGGAGCTTCTTCTCCATGCCTCTTGTTTTTGTTCTTCTTCACTTTGGTGTTCTTGGGGTGCCCTTCCCTAGGGCACCCTAACTACAAAGATGCCCTAGCAAAGTCCATATTGTTCTTTCAGGGGCAAAGGTCTGGGAGGCTCCCCACCGGCCAACAGATGAGTTGGAGGTCCAACTCTGGCCTCTCTGATGGCTCTCTTGCCCATGTACGTTTCTTTGTCCTTCCCCCCTCCCCCCTCTCGCATTTGATCTCTACAACTACAATTTCTTTCATCATTTCTTTAATATTTTATTTTATTTTTTACGAATAAATTATTAAATATTTTTCCCATTAAGTGTTGTAACTGTTCTTTCTCTCTAATTTCAAATCAAACGATTGTTGATTTTGTTCTTAACGATGGACGTTTTGTTTGAATTTTTTGAGGTCAAGGTTGGGGTCAAAAGATTTCTAGAGAAAATAAAAAGGGAAAAGTGGAACTTGGATTTCACATTATCCCATATGCATATAGATCAGGGGTTTCCACCATTTCAGCGGATATTTGTTGCCTGACTAATAGCCCTCTTTAAATGATTGTTTTAGTCTACCATCACCCAAATGGTAATTATCAAATGCTAAATTCCCCTTCCTTCCCTCCCATTTTCTTGGGAACCAAACATGGCATTTAAGTCTCATTTTGCTGCACTTATACCCAACTTAAACCTTGGATTTTGGTTTTAATACTCTCTCCAATCTCATCAAACTTTTCATGACAGGTTGATTTAACCGGTGGCTACTACGATGCGGGTGACAATGTGAAGTTCAACTTTCCCATGGCCTTCGCCACCACCATGCTGTCATGGGGCACCCTAGAATACGGCAAGCGGATGGGGCCCCAGCTACAAAACTCGCGGGCCGCCATCCGCTGGGCCACGGACTACCTCATCAAGTGTGCAACGACTACCCCCAACACTCTCTATGTCGGGGTTGGGGATCCCACTGCCGACCACAAGTGCTGGGAGCGGCCGGAGGACATGGACACGGTCCGAACAGTGTACTCGGTGTCGCCTAGGAACCCGGGCTCGGATGTGGCGGGAGAGACTGCAGCTGCATTGGCAGCTGCGTCCATGGTTTTCCGGAAAGTTGATCCTAAGTATTCAAGGTTGCTCTTGGCCACTGCAAAGAAGGTGATGCAGTTTGCAATGCAGTATAGAGGGGCTTATAGTGACTCTCTTGGGTCAGCTGTCTGCCCATTCTACTGTTCGTATTCTGGGTATAAGGTAAGTTCTCATATTCAGGGTAGTTCTCCATTGGGCCCATCTGGTTTAAACTGGGCTTGGCCTCGTTGTAATTTCAAACAGGCCTTGGTGCACCCTGGACTACGCTCCCAATCCAATAGTAATACTTGTTTTCTTTTCTAGGTCATCTACCATTACTCTATCCATGAAAATCAATCTTAACCTTCAAAACTTACTTTCAAAAATTCAAGGAAGTTAATTAATTTATTTATTTTATATGAAAAAAGTGGTCATGTGCTAAAATGGGCTGCTTTTGCAATCACGAATATGGGCTAGAAAGAGTTGGGCCAATCAAATACTTTTTACAAATTTGCAGGGCGGCCCAACCCAATGAATCGGCAGCCACATTTATTTATATATAATATAATTTATATATATTCATAAAGGCGAATTGAATAGAATAATTTCCAATTTTGTTTCGATAGGATGAGCTACTATGGGGAGCGGCATGGCTATGGAGGGCAACAAACGATGCTTCATACCTCAATTTCTTACAGTCCCTGGGAGCCAACGATGCCAGTGACATCTTCAGCTGGGACAACAAACTGGCCGGCGCCCGAGTCCTGCTATCACGGGTATAAAATAAATACATAAATAATTACTAAAAAAAATTATAATTAGAAAAATGTTGAGGAAAATAATGAAGATAAAAATCAACTTTGTCTTGCAGAGAGCTTTAATTGGTAATGATAAGCGTGTTGAGTCATTCAAGCAACAAGCTGAGGACTTCATGTGTAGAATCCTCCCTAATTCTCCTTCTTCAAGTACCAGTTACACACAAGGTATATATAATAATTGCGCAGTTTGTCCATATTTTTATAGAGAGCAGTTTGGAAATTGTTATTATAAATAATTTTTTGTTAAAGATGCAAAAGAGTCTTATAATTTTAAAAAACTTTAGGCTATAAATAATTTTTTGAATTATGATAGTTTTTTTTTATATAAAAAAAATTGACATTTCTTTTTTTGTAAAAGTTTATGAAAAAATGGAAATATAAAGAATATAAGTGGAAAAAAAATCGTAAATATTAAAAAGTTGAATTTTTGATAGCTCTTTTTTTTTTTTCTCCAACTTGAATATAAGAAATAGGTTTAGATGAAGATGTTTGTTTTTTAATTTTTTTTTGTTGAAAACAATTTACTTTCAAACTTTAAATTATTATTATTATTTTACTTTTTCCCGACTTATTATAAAATTTTGATCTAATATAAAAATACAGAATATTTAACTTTTTCTAAATAGAAAAAGTAACACAAGTTTTTTTTTTAATGCTTAATAAAAATAAAATATTACAAAAACAAATAACCAATTAAGTACTATTTAATTTTAAATTCTATTTAAAATTAAATAAAAAAATAAAGATCACCTCAATAAAATTTCTTTAAAAAAAAAAAAAAGTTAAAATTAACTTTATTTTCCATAAAATGTAGTTTTAGAATACAAACAGCTAAAAAATTAAAAAAAAAAATATTGAAACAAAATTAACTTCTACTTCTAGTTCTCCTATTGCTCAGTATCACAAGTTAGTGTTTAAATTTATATTTGTATATTTTTTGTGGAAAACATTGGTGATGGTTTTGGCGTGGGAAAAATGCAGGAGGGCTGATGTTCAAGCTGGCTGAGAGTAATTTACAGTACGTGACATCAATAACATTCTTGCTCAGCACATATGCCAAGTATATGACAGCCTCAAAGCACACCTTTAATTGTGGGAGCGTCAGGGTCAGCTCTACTACCTTGAGGAACCTTGCAAAGCAACAGGCATGTTCTTTTTCTCTATCATGAATATCATTGCAATGAGAATTTTTTTTAGCTGTATATATTTGCTTCCTTGTACTAACCCTGCAAAAATTTTCAGGTGGACTACATTTTAGGGGAGAATCCATTGAAGATGTCTTATATGGTAGGGTTTGGGGCAAACTTCCCAAAGAGAATTCACCACAGAGGCGCCTCCATTCCCTCCAAGGCCAGTCATCCTGAGGCCATAGGTTGCGACAGTGGCTTCCAGTCTTTCTTCTACACGTCAAACCCTAACCCTAACATCCTCACCGGAGCCATTGTCGGAGGCCCGAACCAGAACGATGGCTTCCCTGATGAACGGACTGATTACAGCCACTCGGAGCCTGCTACATATATCAATGCTGCCATTGTAGGGCCTCTAGCATACTTGGCTGGGAGCTACTCTAGTTGATGACATGCCTAGAAATATTAGCTACTCAATTGTAACATACAGTCTGATTTCATCCTAGAAAATGAGTTGTGCAACACAAAAGATTTGGTGGAATAAAAGAAATATCAATGCTATTTCTCCTGAAAATTCTCTTTCATAAGAGTGTAACACAATCAAATTTCCAACGGTAAAACAATTGAAGTTAGAGAAGGGGATTTCCTGCTATCCAAACATACTTAATTATCCTTTTCTGGTAGTTTCTGTGATTCAAATGGAACCTCATGATGAATCTCAAAAAGGAAGAGGGACAATGGTTTTCAAGTAGGGAAGACTTGCAAAAACACAAGGGCTCTCATAGTGACCCTATGAGTCAAAAGGAAAAAATTGTTTGAGCAGAAAAATTTTAAGTGGAATCTTATACTATCAAAATAATAAGCATTGCAAAATATGCCAAGACCTGCATATGATAAATAGGAAGAAGGTGCATATGATAAATAAGGAGATGTTATTTTTGAATTGTCTGTCTTTTTATGTTAAAATGTGCTTTTTTTCTCCTTTGGGTCTGTTGGTTGTATCGAAAAGGTGCTTTTTAATGCTACCTAAGAACACTCATCATTTTGCACCTAAATGCCATGTACTAAGTCCTATTTTCTTTGCAACTTAATTCTATTTCTTTTGTAGTTAAAATTCCTTTACTTTCATTCAATAATTAAAATTAAAGGATTTGGTTAAAATTTAATATTTTTTACATACTTCTATTCACTTTTAAGTTAAATTATATTTAAATCATTGACTTAAAATTTATTACTTAATTTTATTTTAGTTCCAAATCTTTTTTTATAAAGTTAACTTAATTTTTTACTTTGACTTAAAATTTATTACATAATTTTATTTTAGTTCCAAGTCTTTTTTTTATTTATAAAATTAACTTAAATTTTTTTCTAAATTATTAAAATAACATATTTACTCTCATTAATTTTAACTAATATTCATCCTATTTTTAAATCATTGACTTATAATTTATCACTTAATTTTTATTTTGACTTAAAATTTATTATTTAATTTTATTTTAGTTACAAATTTTTTTTTATAAAGTTAACTTAAAATTTTTTTTCTAAATTATTAAATTAACATATTTACTCTCATTAATTTTAAAATTTGTCCTATTTTTAAGTCATTGACTTATAATTTATTACTTAATTTTCACTTTAATTTCATGTTTTTTTTATAAAATTAACTTAAAATATTTTTTAAATCATTAAATTAACATATTTACTCTTATTAATTTTAACTAATATTTATCTATGCTAATTTTAATTAATATTTATCATCAAACGTTGAACATCAATGTTAAAAATATTATAGATAAAAAAAATGTTATAGAGTTATGAATGTTCAAAAAAAAACTTTCACTAAATATAGATAAGTAACATAAAAAAATATTTAAAATTAAGAATAGGTTATTTATTTTTACTTTATCACCTTAATTCACTTTAAACTTTAAATTATAATATTAAATTAATTTATCAAATATCCTTAACATACTTAATAACTTAAATTAAATCATTAAGTTATATTGAGTCATCAAATCCATTTACCAAACCCCGTTATAGTCGTACACTTGAAGAATCCAAATTTTGAGTGCTCATTGTACATATTTGATACCAAAACATTTCCTTGTTTTTTTATTTTTCTTGGGTTTTTCTTTTCTTTTCTTTAGTTTTTAGGTTTTCGTGTTGGAAGTAGAAGGATCATCTTATGCTACTGATTTTTCAGTACCCAAACTGACATAAACGGGGTTACATTGGGATCGCCGAACATAATTAAAAAAAGGAGCTGATAGTTTATTAATTTAGTATTAAACATCGGAGTCTCTCTAGACATGTGGTAACCTTATTCAATCAACTTACCAATATGGTATCAAAAGAGATAATTCAATATCATAGAATGGTAGGAGCTTGAAAGATCAAGAAAGAAGCCTAAAACAGTAAGAATTGCACCCAAAAAAAAAGGGACCTTACCAAGATAATTCAACTAATATTGGATTTTCCAACGTTGAAGGATAAGAAAACATGGCCTAAATTTGTAGAACTGTAGCACAAGCCTAAAAAGAGGCCAACCCAACACCCAGAAGGCCAGAAACAAGTTCTACACACTTTAAATTCCAGTAGCTAGGTTGAAGAAAACAGAGGAAAATAGAGATTGTTCTGCCATATGGATAGAACAGAGAAATACAGAGGCTTGAAAACCCATTCTTGAATCAAACAACAAGCAAATTCTTTTCTGCATCTTTAACTTAGAATTGCCAAACTACCAATTTCTGGGCACAAATAAAGCAAAGATAGCTTCGATCCAAACTCAAAGCCTAGAATTCCAATATGCAACAGTCAGTTTTTCAAACATGCTTCTACCAAGTAATTGGTTCTTTTGCGCAGTGACTTTATTGAATGGAATTGGCTCAATTCAAATAAGGCTAGTTTATAAATAATCACCATGAGTTTAGGACCCTTGAAGAAGATATCTATGTTGTTCCAAATTTTCCCAGACCAAGACCCTAAACTGAGCCTTCTCGTCCCTTCTAGTTATCATTTTTCAGTATCTCTATGATTCTTCTCATGCAATGTAGATCATTAATTCCACTACCATTCATCCCAAGTCATCTATTTAGCATAACATAGTTTATATAACATAATTATTATTCATACTTAAACTCAACATCAAGTTGAGATAGCAGTTCAACTATTGGGATAGTCAGTAGACTGAAGTGACTAGGACAATATTTGTGCCATATAAAATATTGCCTGGATCAGACAGAACCGAGGAGGAACAATGGTTGTAGTGGCAAGAGTTAATATATGGCAACAAAATGATTTGTTAGGAAGTCGAATAAGATTCAGACAGAGAAAAGGGGAAAAATGGAAGAATACCTATATAGTTTCATCTTGAAATTATAGAAATAATAGATTTAGACAATCAATTTGGGAATTAAGTACTCAAAATCAACTTGATATATGACCTGATAAGTGAGCCTAATGCAAACCAAAGCCATATATGACCAGGATGGCCCATCAACTTGAAATCATGTGTCCATTCAAATACCCAACCTGAGCATCTTGTTCCTGGGATTAGAGTAGATCCAACATTCAAAACGATATACACTCTTAATTAGATAGTTCAGTGACAAGAATTCTTTAAGTTTCGACCCTGTTTGGTAACTGTTTTTGAAAACACGTTGATGTTCCCAAGATTAAAAAAAAAAACATAAAACATATTTGACAATCAAAAAATAGATAATAGTTTTTTTGTTATTAAAAATAAAAAATATAGCGTTTTCAAACATCTTTTAGTTGTTTTCAATTATTTTTCACTTGTTTTCTAAAGATTGTTTTAAAAAATAATTATACAAATATAAAAAATGATTAAAAATAAAGCCCTATAAATAAAAAATTATTTTTAAAACATATTTAAAAGCATTTAAAATAGGTTAAGGACAACTCAAGTTTAGAAACAGATTTTTGTTCTACATAAAATTACAGACTTTTCAGACTTTTGTTTTACATAATATTAGAGAATAGCTTTTAAAAATTGTTCTAAAAAAATATTCTTTAGAACTGTTTTGTAAAATACTTCCCAAACTAAGCCTTCATTTCCCCTGTTTGGTTTGTCAATAGGGAGAGATGAAGCCCTACCGAGTGGTTAGTAGAGAACTTCTAGTCATGCACCAGTTCTAGCGTAAGTTTGTGCTATTTTGTGGACGATTGTCAAGCTTGGAAAGTTTCACAAAACATTGCTTAAGAGCAATAACTAAAATGTCACTAAAAGTCAGCAACCCCGACATAACAATACTTAAAAAATATCCTTCAACCAAAATTTTCAAATCTTTTTAAATTTATTGGGATTGTTTCCCACTTACTAGGATATTCCGGTGCATTGTTCCACTTAATGTAACTTGCACTTGTTACATAAAAGTGACTATATAATATATATATATATACAATAAGTATACTTAAATCTTTAACATTTTTGTAAAAAATTAATTAAGTATAATAAATTAATTAAATTTAATTATCTTATTTTCAAATTCCTTTTAATTTATTATTAAAAATATAGAAATCAAAAGTCTTGTATAGTAATTAACAAATGAAATTATAAACATTTTTAAAAATGAAAAATAATTATACATATATCAATCTCCAATACAAAGTTTATCCATTTCCATCTCATCGATATTTTCTTCAAAATTTCAGCCGATAATTTCCCAATATATCTCGATATATCCATAAAATTCAAGATATATCTATCAAAACTGATATTCTTATCCTTGCCTAAGAGCAGAGTTCTACATGAGCTAGAATGTGTAGGGTTTTTCTTGACACAACCACTCATAAAATGGATAGATCCATACTATCAGAGCTAAAATTGAACTTAATATAAAAGCATTTAAGATATAGAAAACTTCAAATACTTTGAATGAGTAAAATATGAAAAACCACTTCAAAAGTCTAACCATGATAGCATAGTACAATAACAAAACCAGAACACCTAATTAGCATGATTAAATACATAAGAAAACTAAATGGTTGCATTTAAGATATAGAAAGTTTCAAATACTTTGAGTGAGTAAAATAAGAAAAACCACTTCAAAAGTCTAACCATGATAAGCATAGTACAATAACAAAACCAGAACACCTAATTAGCATGATTAACTACATAAGAAAACTAAATGGCTGGTCATCTTTCACTAACCTTATAGATTACACAACAGGTATGTTACTTAAATCGCTCTAATAATATAAAAAACTACCATTCTAGGGCATAGAAGAGAGTTCCTCCCTAATCAATTTGCGATAAATTAGTAAGAGGGATAAGTTATTGGGTTACTCGAATCATGGTATCTTGACCTAGTGCGGCTAATGCTATCCAATGTTGCCCCAAAAACTCTTCGACTGTAGTCATAACTGTGGCCATCGAGTTGTGAACTATACCTATTAGGTTGGTGTAATGTATCAGAGGATGCTGGCACTGACAAAAATAGAAGGAAGTTCAGCATGTAAGTAAAAAGATCCAACATTGTGAGTGTTTCTACAGTAAAAGGATGAGGGTGACATACAAAATAAAAAATTAAAGAAGGATACATCACCTTGTGCATAATTTACTGGGTGAGCTGCTAATCTGCAAGGCGTTCTTAACCCCATGGAGTGTTGAGAATTTTCCATATTGTTAAATGGTACAGGATGAGGTTTTGGTTCAAGGGACGAATTTGATGTGGGAGTGATTGCTGCTGACGAGGGCTTATCTTGCCCAGAAATCTGTTTTGAAGAGTTCATTTGTCATTATCTAGAGCCCCATGTAGGAGATTATTGGGCCAGCGCTCTAAAAGTTTTGGCTCCCAACATTCGTAAGCTAAGAAATCTTATAGAAAATAATGCAAAATAACACTAACCCTCCATCACTTACCATATATTTACCATGTGTTAAAAATAAATAAATAAACAAAAGAACCTAATCCTACATAAAAATTAAGCCAAATGACAGAATCTAGGTAACCATTTCTAGCAAACAAGGCATTTACCAAAAAGCAATTAGACTAGGGACTATAGCTAGGAAGTAGAAGCAACAGATCATGAGGTCTCACCGCAAATTTCAGTGTTCGATTGTACAGTGTCACAAGGCCAGAGAATAGCTTGACAGCATAATCTGCAACTTCCTCGGTCTCATATTCAGCAAAGGCAAAACCTTTGGGCCGGTCAGTTTCTTTGTCACGAGGAATGTACAAGTCCACCACCCGCCCTGCCTGAATCAGAATATCATACAAAACCCTGTCGCTTACCCTCTCATCCAAATTACCTATGTAAAATAGAAATTAAAACCAAATTAAAACAAGATATCCTTTTGTTATGATGAAACAGCATATTAATATGGACTATTAAAATAGCTTGAACATAAAGACATAAATAACATTATGCAAAGAAAAGACAGACTATGCAACAGCAAGTATCAAGCAGTTCAGCAGACAAAAGCTGTAGGAGGATTGAAAAGATTGTAAAAAGTAGAAAACATTCAGCAGTAAAATTATTAGAAAAGGAATTTATGACCGTGCAAGTCCATGCATTTAGAAAGAAACACCTAATGTTTGTGCATGTTCATGCATGCACATGTAACGATAAAGGCCGAATCAACAGTCCCCACAGTGGTGGGAAACTGAATTTGACTATAAAATTGCAAATTATTATTCATTTCTCAGAAACATATGACCCTTTTATATAATATATACATACATATATATATATATACACAAATACATTCATTTCATTGGACACATGTTACAATAAGAAACCTAATGAACATTTATGTTTAGTTTGCAAGTATATGAGAGAGGGATGATGATGAAAAGAAGTAATAAAAATAATCAGTTAGTAACAATGTAAAAAAATCTTTCAACCATAGCAAAAAAGAAAGGAAGAAGAAGAATACGAAACTAATAGCTTGACTTTAGAAACCATAACACTCTTGCACAGCGTATAATCCAATATTATCAAGTGTCTAGGGTGTGACACTTTAGCATTTCCAGTGGTGGAGCCACCTTGAGTCTAGAGGGCAAGTGCCTCCCATGAAAATTTCAGGAAGAGAAAAGAAAATTGCATTTGTAGAGATTTGAACCCACTTTCACTCAATTCAAATCCATGGTTTCCATTAGGCTACATTAAGAAAATCTGTAACTTTGTCCCTCCTGAAATAAATTTTGCAATATTGTACTGTCCCCAACCAAACCCACCACCACAAAAAAAAAAAAAAAAAAAAACAAAACAAAAACAAAAACAAAAACAAAACAAAAGGCTCCACCATTGACATTTATATCCAAACACATTCAACCAACAAATAAATAATTACATGTTCTTCTCATAATGCTATTCACAAATCAACTCACCACAACTTGATCATGTCATTATTTTATATACCTTTTCTCATACTATGTTATACTGACAGTGCAAATCCGTTTCAAACCCCAACATCCCCCCACCCTAATTTTTTGATAGGAAAATAAGAGTATTATTAAATAACCCAATCAACAAAGGGGGCACCCCTAGCACATAGGAACTATCTTAACCCTCCCATCACAAATCTGTTGCTTTTGAATGATGGAATTCAAACTTTTCAAGGCATCCACTTGTTATCCCCACATTCAGCACTTAATGTAAGAATCTGACCAAGCCTATTGCCATTGATTATTTCCTTAGAATTATAGTGTTAAAACTGTAATCATTTCTAAGTTTTTCTATGTTCCCCTCATCGTTTCCATTCCTACCAAAAACCTTATGTTCATCTTCCAAATAAAGTGTGTGCACATCCCCATGTCAACAGTTCTGCCCACCATATGCACAAAAAACTTCATGCAACAAAGTCCACTCCATAAGCACCATAGCTGGAGAGATCCAATCCTGATCCCAACACTAATCAAACAAGGCTTAATGTGAGCTCCGCATATTTTGACACAAAACTTTCCAGATATTCCCGAGCTATATCAGAAATGAGTCTCCCCAACCACTGCAACACATATGTAATTCCAAAGAAACACTATGCAAGTTGCAACAAGTTTTATGGAAAGTACCTCCTAAGATGCATATACATCACCTAATGGATGACCCACATCAGCACCAATATGCAAGGATATACAAATGAAAAAAATGAAATAATGAAAGGATAAAAACTGAAAACAACACGCAAATAATTTCTCCATTCACCACCAATCTTTGAAACCTTTTTAGAAAATATTGAGTGTAGTGTGCGAAATCATGCACATCCAAGATCTCCATATTTACCACTGATGCAAAAATTATATATAATGGAAATCAAATGAAAAAGTAAAAAGTTATGACTATATTATATGAGACCCTAACTGTTCCACGAACAAGGAGCAAAACAACCAAATCAACAAAATTTTCTCCATCAGATCAGTGCGTTTCCATGGAAACACTTGCCTGGAAAAATTCTTTTCTCCAAAAATTAAGCTTCTCATTTGACCAAAAAATCAAAAGTAGTAGAAATATGGACCACAATGAATATTTGTACACAAACATAAAAAATCTAACATAAGACAGCTTTAGACACTTTCCCAGGGAAAAAAATCTTTCTGGTAAAAATGAATTTCCGGTATAGTGTGAAATCTCTCACAAGTTCTCTCCATACAACAACCTCAAGTAAAATTACACGTTAAATCAAAATGTTCTCCGAACTGCAGATAAAATCACGAATTCTGAAATTATAATAAAGCAAAAAAAAAAAAATGGAAAATTAAGAACTATAAATTAGACTCAACAATTATGACTGATTTGTATAAAACACAATCAATCTCCACCACAAAAATAGCCAAACAGCCAAATCAATTCAACTTTCTTCAGGGGCACTTTTGTTTTCAGGAATGAATTAGCGGAAGATTATCGAGACAAAATGCTTGCGTCGATCCACAGATAAAATCATCTGATCTGATACAAATTGAATAATTTTTTTGTTTTGTTTAAATATACAAATGCGGTATATACGATCTAGAGTAATATATATAAAAAAGAAAAAAAGGAATTTCTCGGAAAGTAAAGAAAGGGTAACAAATAGAGATGAAACCATAATTCTCTCCACCATAAAACAGCAAAATAACGAAATAAACCAACTTCTCTCCAAGAATCCTATTGTTCCAACGGAAACAATTCCTAGAAAATAACATTCTCGGAAAATCAAGTTTCCTCATAAAACTTCCCCACCAAACATCCATCAAGTCAGATTGCACCCTGAATCAAAATCTTCTCCGTCGAGTGCCAAGTCTAAAATCAATTTCTAGAACGGGAAAAAGAATTTATCGAAACTTACCAATGTAAACAGAGCAACCAGATTTTGCAGACATGATATCTCTGGGAGATGAATCGAAACCCTAAAAGAAGAGTAAAAGTCGTGAGCCGAACCGCACAGGATCCAGTCCCCACCAGTGGATATTGGGATCAGACTTTGAATGGACCTTCTATATAAAGAGATTTGATCCGATCACCGCCTTCGAGTTCTTATTTCATTACAACTCTGTATTGGCGGTTGAATCTGGCCAATCATAAAAATCCACGTCGTCAAGTAGGTGAGATATTTTTAATAGAGAAAAAATATTAAAAATTTGATAATAATATTCGTAAAAGGAAATAAAAAAGTTTAAAATTTATGTAGAATAATTGAACTAAAAAGCTGAAAATACTTACTATTTCGAAAAAATAATCTCCATTATTGTAAAATAAAAAATAGTTAAAAAATGACATTTAACTTATATTCAAACATTTAGTTAGAATACAGGTAATTAGATAATTGTTAGAGTTTTTAATTATGCTTATTTTATACTTAATTTCTAAGATAATGTTACAATTTTTTATCGATGTTGTATATTGTATCATTAAATTGATAGATTTTTTTTAATTAAAACATTTATTCTTTTTTTTAACTCATTTTATTAATTTTTAAAATCTTTATTTGAGAAACAGTATTTATACGAATGCTAATTACATCATGATTGTGTTTTTTGATTTGGTTCTTCTCATGATTTGAAATTATAATTTCATTAAAGGGGTGTTTGGTACGTGAGAGTAAGAAATGAGAATGAATATTTTGTTTCTATTTTTTTGTAAATAAAAATGAATTAAATGATTCTATTTCTAGTGTTTGGATTAACCTGAAATTCAAAATTGGAATAATTATTCATTTTCAATCTAATATTTGGTAAAAATAGGAATGAGAATGAAAAAAAAAAATTAAATTAACAATAATACCCATGTGGATAATTTAAAATAATTTTTTATTTTCATTTAAAAAAAATAAATTTGAGAGTTTTTTTTTTACTAATCAATAAGATTAAAAAACAAAAAGTCTTATTATAGGATGAAGAGATATCGAGGTTTGATAAATGAAATTTAAGAGTAAAATAATAATTTTAGATTATTTTATATATTTTTTTATCGATGAAAGAATAATAATTTCACCTATTTGCGATAAATTGAAATCTTACTTATTTTACTCATATATGTATATTATGATAACTCTATCAATTCACACTACATTTCTCATTTAATTTGATTTCCATTCAACAAAAAGCTATCCAAAATTTTTAAATTTTAATTTATTTTGTGTGATAAATTGGATTGAAAAAATTGTAACAAATTAAAGATTAAAAAAGAAAAAAAAAAAGAAAAAACTGACTTTTCTACTGACATAAAATAAACAAAAATTAAAATAAAATTATCTTACTCAAAAATGATTTAAGGTTCATAGGACTTAAATTGAGAAAAAGAAGAAAAAAATAAAGTCTTAAGACATTTTTTTATTTAAAAGCTTGCGTAGGTCTTGCAACAAATATTACTTTCCCTGAATTCTGAAGCCATCAAAACCAAATTAAAACAAGATACCCTTTTGTTATGATGAAACAGCATATTAATGTTACTGATTACACCTTAAATCAAAATGTTCTCCGAACTGCAGATAAAATCACGAATTCTGAAATTAAGAACTATAAAACACAATCAATCTCCACCACAAAAATAGCGAAACAACCAAATCAATTCAACTTTCTTCAGGGCCACTTTTGTTTTCGGAAAGTAAAGAAGGGGTAACAAATAGGGGAAGAGACAACAAAAACTACTATCATGAGTAATTGATTAAAAAAAACCATAGTTTTCTCCACCATAAAACAGCAAAATAACCCAATCAACCAACTTCTCTCCAAGAATCCCCTCTTGTTCCAACGGAAACAATTCCTAGAAAATAACATTCTCGGAAAATCGAGTTTCCTATAAAACTTCCCCACCAAACATCCATCAACTCAAATTCCACCCGGAATCAAAATCTTCTCCGTCGAGTGCCAGTCTAAAATCAATTTCTAGAACGGGAAAAATAATTTATCGAAACTTACCAATGTAAACAGAGCAACCAGATTTTGCGGACATGATATCTCTGGGAGATGAATCGAAACCCTAAAAGAAGAGTAAAAGTCGTGAGCCGAACCGCACAGGATCCAGTCCCCACCAGTGGATATTGGGATCAGACTTTGAATGGACCTTCTATATTCATAAGGTGATGTTGGGGTTATTCGGGGATGTTTTTTCTGGTTTCTTCCGAGGCTTCAGCACGACCGGCGTCTCCCTGAATTCTGAAGCCATCAATCTTCTCCACCACATTCGCCTTCTCTGCTCTCGCGGCCACCTCCAAGAAGCTCTCAAACTCTTCTACTCCATCACCCCACCACCTCCACTCGTGCATTCCCACCACACCTACGCCGCTCTCTTCCAGGCGTGCGCCCGCCGCAGTTCTCTCTCCCTAGGCCAAGCTCTCCACCGCCACATGCTTTTACACAACCCCAACTCTGATTTCAACCTCTTTTTGACCAATCATGTTGTCAACATGTATGCAAAATGTGGGTCATTGGATTATGCCCACCAAATGTTTGATGAAATGCCGGAGACGAATATTGTTTCCTGGACTGCTCTCGTTTCTGGGTATGCCCAGCATGGTCGGTCTGATGAGTGTTTTACTGTCTTTAGGGGCATGTTGATTTGGCACCGGCCAACGGAGTTTGCGTTTGCCAGCGTGATTAGCGCTTGTGGTGGGGACGACAATTGTGGACGGCAGGTACACGCGCTTGCGTTGAAGACTTCTTTTGATTCTTGTGTTTATGTCGGGAATGCTCTTATTATGATGTATTGCAAGAGTTGTGGTGGCGCGGATGAGGCTTGGAATGTGTATGAGGCGATGGGGTTTCGCAATTTGGTTTCTTGGAATTCTATGATTGCAGGGTTTCAGGTCTGTGGATGTGGAAATCGAGCACTTGAGCTCTTCTCACAGATGCACATTGGTGGAATTCGGTTTGATCGTGCCACACTGGTCAGCATTTTTCCTTGCTTGTGTGGAATGGGTGATGGTCTTGAATGTTGTTTTCAATTGCAGTGTCTTACTATAAAAACTGGGTTTATCTCAAAAATTGAAGTGGCCACTGCCTTGGTCAAGGCTTATTCTAGTCTAGGAGGAGAGGTTAGTGATTGTTATAGGATCTTCTTGGAATTGGATGGCCGTCAAGATGTTGTTTCTTGGACTGGGATTATAGCAGCGTTTGCAGAACAGGACCCAAAAGAAGCACTCCTCCTCTTTCGGCAGTTTCTTCGAGAGTGTTTGGCTCCAGATCGTCATATGTTCTCCATTGTCTTAAAAGCTTGTGCTGGTCTTGCAACTGAGCGGCATGCATTGACTGTCCAGTCACATGTTCTAAAAGTTGGATTTGAGGATGACACTGTACTTGCAAATGCCTTGATTCATGCCTGTGCTAGGTGTGGCTCCGTTGCATTGTCAAAGCAAGCTTTTGACAAAATGGGATCCCGTGATATAGTTTCTTGGAATTCAATGTTGAAGGCATATGCTATGCATGGGCAAGGTAAGGAGGCATTGCAGCTCTTTTCACAAATGGATGCTCAACCTGATGGCGCCACCTTTGTTGCTCTCCTCTCAGCTTGTAGTCATGCTGGAATGGTGGAAGATGGAGCTAAAATATTTGAGACAATGTCTAACAATCATGGTATTGTTCCTCAACTTGATCATTACGCCTGCATGGTTGATATTCTTGGTCGAGCTGGTCAAATTTCTGAGGCAAAGGAGCTTATAGACAAAATGCCAATGGAGCCTGATTCAGTGGTCTGGAGTGCTTTGCTTGGAAGTTGTAGGAAACATGGTGAAACCAAGTTGGCCAAGTTAGCTGCAGTGAAACTAAAGGAGTTGGATCCCAATAATTCATTAGGATACGTATTGATGTCAAACATATTTTGTACAGATGGTCGTTTTAATGAAGCAAGATTAATAAGAAGGGAGATGGAAGGGAAGACAGTGAGAAAGGAACCAGGTTTGAGTTGGATTGAGGTTGGAAATCAGGTACATGAGTTTGCCTCTGGAGGCCAACAACATCCAGAAAAGGAGGCCATATGTGCCAGGCTTGAAGAGCTAGTTAGGCGATTGAAGGATTTGGGTTACATGCCTCAAATAAGTTTGGCCTTGCATGACATAGAAGATGAACATAAAGAGGAGCAACTGTATTACCACAGTGAGAAGCTGGCTTTGGTTTTTGCTTTGATGAATGTAGGTAGTATGTGTTGCAATGGGAACACTATAAAGATTATGAAGAATATCCGAATTTGTGTAGATTGTCATAACTTTATGAAGCTGGCATCAGAACTTGTTGACATGGAGATTGTTGTGAGAGATTCAAACCGTTTTCACCATTTTAAAGCGAAGGTGTGCTCTTGCAATGATTATTGGTGACAAACCACTATTACTAAACATAGTGGAGATCATCAAGATGAATCTGTCCATTGCTTTGAAATGATTTGCAGTTAATATTAACTTTCTAAGAATTTTCTTTATGGTAGCAACTAGAGGTGTCCATTGGGTCGGGCCGCCCATTTTGGTCCGTGGCCCGGCACGCCATAAGATCGGGTTGGGCCGGCATGGCCCAACACTATAGCAGGCTGGGCCAACACGACCCAAAGGATCGGTCATGTTGAGCCTAAAGAAACAACCCACTGTGTCGACCCCCTTGGCTCTTTTAAATTTCAGTTTTTACTTACTTTTTATTACATGTCAAATGTTTATAATACCCCCTCTCAACAACTATATAACGACTAGCTTGAGGGGTAAAAAAGTAAATCAAAAGCTATTTTTTATTTTTTTTTTATGTCAAGTGTCTATATTACCCTTAGGCTAGTTTAAGGGATAAATAAGTAAATTACTCACTATAATATTTTATGTCAAATATCTCTAATACCCTTCTCAACAACTATATAACGGTTAATTTTAGGGGTAAATAAGTAAATGACTCACCAATACTTTTCTATCAATACCCTCATTTTAATTATTTCTCACACAATTCTCTATTCTCTCTCTTTATATTGTTTACAATTCTCTTTAATTTCTTTTTTTCACAATTCTCTAAATTGAAATTCTGTTCAAGTGGTAAAGATATCTTCTAACTCTACAAATACTAAAGATACCTACTAACTCTACAAGTGGTCATCATTCACAAGGTTGAAATATTTATATTTAGTTATTTCATTTATTTATTTTAATTCTATATATTTAATTTAATTGTTCTCTTCCTTTTACCTTATTTTTTTTCCTCTAAAATTAAAAATGGATCATCATCACCTAGATGTTAAAAACTTTGACTTTGGTATTGATGCATGTAATGAATTTAATCCTTTTAAAGATGACGAGACTCTCACCTCCTCTAGTGTCCTTCCCTCTAACCTTCCCTAACCTAATCCCACAGGCAAAAGACCTAGGGCTAGTATACACACATTTATAGTATGGAATCACTTTACTATAATAAATAGACAAAATACAAGATGAAAGGTAGAAAATCTAGCATAATGTAAATATTGTAAAAAAAAAACATATAGTTGCAAAGCTAGTAGGGTGGCACAGGTCACCTTAAAAGACATGCCGAACAATGTACGAAAAAAATGATGCATTAGACCTTAGACAATTCCAAATAAGTCAAAACGAAATAGGATCTAATATATCTTCAATGACCCCCTTTATATACAATCAACAATTCCTAAGAGAATGGTTAGCTAGAATGATAGCTAGTATGGGGCTTCCATTGACATTTGGAGAAGATCCTAGATTTGTACATTTCATGCACAAGTATGCTCAACCAGCCTATCATAGAATTCCTAGGACTACTTCTTGTAATGATGTAATTAAATGTTACCTAAATGAAAAACAATTAATAATTGAAGAATTTAAAATCATAGTGGTATTATATCTGTGACCTCATATATATGGACTAATCAAAATAATGAACCTTTTACATGTGTGACATCACATTATACAGATTCCAATATGAAATTACAAAAGAAAATATTAGGTTTTCGTAAAGTATTACATCCTCATGATGGGCCTTCCATATATGATTCTTTGATAAGTGTTTTTAGAGAATATGAGATACAAAGCAAAAATTTTTGTATTATCTTTGATAATGCTTCAAACAATAAAAGTGTCATAAATTTATTTGTAAGAACAATTAGAGAAGGTCCACTAAGTGAAATATTTCTTGTGAGATGTATTTGCCATATAATTAATTTAATAGTACAAGATGGTTTAAAATCAATATCACCTTCATCACAGGCTATACGGTCTACCATACTATTTCTTGATTCATTTAACAAATTACAAGAATTTTATACTTTATGTCAATCAATAGGTTTGAAGAAGAGAAAATTTCATCGTGATATCGGTCATCGTTGGAATACTACCTACCTAATGTTAAAATCTTGTGTAGAGTATCATAACATACTATCAGATTATGTCAATAGTAAGACAGGTGAAATTATAATAACTTTTGATGATTGAGAGAAAGGTTTTGCTTTTTTAAATTTCTTGAAGGTTTTTTTTTATACTACTAACATGTGTTCTGTTGTATATACTCCTACATCTTGTATAGCACTTAGATGTATTTGCAACATGAGTTATGTGTTTCAACAATATAGGGAACATCCCTTTTTTAGTGAAATATGCGTACAAATGGAAATTTTTTTTTTTTTTTTATTGGAATGTTAGAAGACTATTCCATCACTTTATTATTTAGTTGCTTCTATGGATCCAAGGGTTAAGGTTGAAGGTGTAGAAAATATTTTAAATTTCATAACTATTTGTATGAACCAACCATCCGAACCAGAGGGTAAGATAGATGAACAATTAAACAACTTATATAAATATTATGAGAATAAATATGGTAATGTCTCTTCAAGTACGATAACTTCATCTACATTTGGAAATGATCAATTCTTTTTACAATTAGCTAAGGGAAAACGACAAGTTGGTCCTTCGAGTAGGTCTGATCTTTCAAAATATTTAGATATTGATTATTGTTCATACCTATCCCCTAATGAAGTACAAAATTTTGATATTATGAAGTGGTGGAAATCTCATGAATCCAATTTTCTTGTACTATCTAAAATGGCACGTGATGTACTAACCCCATCAGTGTTTGTTGTAGCATTAGAATCTTCTTTTTCTATAACTGCAAATATAATATGAGATAGAAGGACAACTCTTACAGCAAAGATGCTAAAAACTTTGACATGTTTGAAGGATTGGGAAGATCGACACATGAGACTTCAAACTTTAGAGGATGAACTTATAGAAACCTTCGAGAAATTGCATCTCAATGCAGACAATGATGTTCAAGAGATTGATGATGATTGAAGATGAAAAAAGAAGAATGAAGATTGAATAAGAAGAGAAAAGTGAATATGATAATTGAAGAATTATATGTTGTTCGTTTCTTTTAAATTTATTAAATATAGCTAATTTTTAAAGGTTGAGTAATGCATATGATTGATAGTTGGTTGGATGTCAACCCAGTTGAGATGTACTCAAACTATAGTGATGCAATTCTCACATTTTTTTTTGTCTCATTATTTTTTTCATGTAATTTGTTGAAATATTGAATAAAAGAATTATTTTTTTATATTTCATTTCCTTTTATATTCCATTATTTTAAATTTATTGTTATTTTGATAAAAAATAAAATAAAATTTAAATATAATTTTTTTTTACTATTTTTAAAAACTAAAAACTATAAATTCTATAAATTTTACAATCACAAATTCGATAAATATAAATGTAAGTATAATTATTAGAGGTGTATAAAAAATAAAAAATATAATTATCAGAGGTGTTTAAAGTAACAAAAAGAAATTTTATTTAATAATGAAAAAAACTTAAGAAAAAATGACTTAAAAAATTAAATTAATTTTTTTAACAAAAGTGAGTGGCTCATGGGTCACAGCCCGCAAGCACGACACTATTAGCCTGCGGGCTTATGGGCTGTGCTAGGCCACCTATTTGGCTTGCATGGGTCGGCCCAGCCCGACACGATTTTTATGTGGGTCGTGCTGGCCCGGCATGTTGGCCCGTAATGGCCTAGTCAATATCAGGTCGTGCCGGCCCACAGCCCATTGGACACCTCTAGTAGCAATCCATTGGATGCACCAGGGAGCATCAAGATGATGCTATACACATACAGGAAAAATGAGAATGGCCTCCAAGATAGGCCTCTCACCACTTTATCCACCAAGCCACTCTTTCTGTTGAATCTATCCACTTGGTCACAAAAATTACTTCCCCATGGGTTGTCCATCTTAATGCAGTTCTGACCGAGGAATAGATTTCCTGCTTGATGCACTGGGCTTTCTCCCTTAGCCTCATGGAATGGCTTCTCATGCATGGCTTCTACCATGGCTTTCCCAATACTATTCACTGTTCCTAAATTTCTGGTCCCTGCTCTATGTTTCCTTTGAAATAGGGGATTCTGCTCACTCAAGCACGGCAAAGCCCAACAATAGTGTTGTCAGTTAAATCAGTGAGTCACCTGTGTGCCGAAAGGGGTCGAGATTTGAGTGAAGATCAAATTGTCATGAAGCCAGATGGATATTCGAACTTACAGGTATGCAAACCAGAATTGAAGTTATTGAGAAGGCAATGGTTGAAATGGAAATCAGGAAAACTTAAGACATCAACACCAAACTAGAGGTTGCAATGAGACAGACTGAAGAGTTGAAATCTGAAAGAAGTTATTGATGAGAAAACATTCAAACAAGCTAGCAGATATCTGAAGAGACATTATGCTTGATCAGATATCTAAATGTTCATCCTGTGGGATAAGCTAGCAAGAGAGAGATTGGTGAAGATGGTGATCAGATGCTTGAATTGTGGGAAGCTACTGATCCAAATGGCACCATTAACTTTTATGGAGCAAGAACTCAACCCAACCGAAACTAAACAAAAGAAAGAGAAATATGAAGGATAAAGACAGTATTATAAAATGTAAAAATATATTAAGGATTGCATGAACTTTTGTTGATGCTTTGAAATTTTAATAATTGTTGTTTCAATCCTCCAATTACTACTTATTGTGTATATAATATATGTTTAAAAGGAGTCTAATTATTTTATTTGCTGTTATTTTATAAAAAAAAATTAACATAAAATAAAATATTTAATTTAAAGGAAATTAGCAACATAATAACAACAATATAAAAAATTATTTTAATTTTTTCAAATTAAAGGTAATCTCAAAGTAGAATAATGATAACAATAGAAAAATAAGAACTTAAAAAAATAAATAAAATCATCAGAAAAAATACTTGAAAATTTTAAAATTGCAAGTCAAATACCACCACTATAATAAAAACAATAGAATCACTAAACAAAAATTTATAAATGTAATTAGAAGAAAAAGAAAACTTAATATTTAAACCTCTTGTTTTACTTTCACGTACATTTTTTTTTTCCAAATACTTATTCATATTATGTTTTCATGATACCAATTTTATAATTTTTTTATTGTAGTTTTTTTTTCTTTCGAGAACTTCAAACCAAAAAAAATATCTATCTTTTTTACTTTTAGAAAATGTTATAAATTCAATTATTTATTTTATTTTATAATTTTATCTAGTTATTTAATATCTTAATTATTATAATATTACAAGATTTTGTAAATTAAAGATTATCTCCGTCAAAAAAAAAAGAAAAAAAGAAAACTATAAGAAAGTAAAATTAATTTTGAAAAATAATCAAAGAATTTTTAGATTTTCTTAATTAGAAAATAGTTTTTATATTTAATTTTTCTAAATTAATACTAGCATATGTTTTTAAATCAATCTCTTTCTATGTTTTTCATGTTTTACTGAGAAAATTTAGAAATTAGAGGAATAAAAAAAAAATTCATTTGTTAAAATAGAAAAAAAAAATTATTTTAGTTTAGGAAAATATAAATTGTACTTTTATATATTAGATAGATATAAAAATGAGATCTTTAACTAATATAAAAATCTCATGGTCATCAAATAAAAGTAATTGGCAGTGTCTCTTGTTAACGACTCTATCCTGAACTCACATCAAGTCCAATATAATTTAATTTTAATATGATTTAGTTCTAAAACAAATATAATTGAGTCCAATATTAATAGTAATGCCTTAACTTTACTTACCCTATCAAGTTGATAAACTTTTATTTTATATTGTAATATTCCCATCATGAAAATAATAAAAATTGATTGAATAACATCAACTTAATACATCTTAAGGGGTCTTATGACCTAATTAAATTTTTTTAAAATTATTTAATTAAAAGTATCATTAAAAACTCAAATTTTAAAATTTAATCCTTATCCCTTTTTGGCCTCATTTAGACAACAAAAAAAAAAAAAAACTTTCATTATTTTTTTATAAAAATAATAATTTCTTTTAAAACCTATATATAAATACTTGAAATGATAAATGATATTTATGTAAAAAAAAAAAAAGAGTTATTTTTCTATTAAAAACATGAAAGGGTTCAATTCATAAATTTGAAGATTATTTCATCAATTTTAATGAATCAATTCAATTTTTTATAAGACACAAGAAGTTTTCCTTCCAAAATTTGCTATAATTTTGTAGTTTATTTGATATTGTAATTGAAGTCTTTTATTAAATAAAATTTTAAAATAAGTAAATAAATAAATATTTTATTTTCATCTTCTTCCATAATACAAAAGTAATTGCAATATACACTTTCATAGATTCTTTTTACTTTTATTTTTTGTTTTTAATGTTTAAATTAAAATATGAAAATTGTGTAGGTTGGATATGAAACCACTAAAATTTCCAAAAAATTTCAAGTTACGAAGGTAATCGAATTATTTATACTTATATATATATATATTTTTTGTTTCTAGATTAAAAATTTTAAATTTAAAAGATTAAAAGAATATTTGTTAAACCCAAATTGAAAGGTTAAATTAAAGAAGAAAAGGAGAAACTTCTCTTATAAATATTCGCTCTTCCACTTTGGTTGATGAGGTTTATAAACGATAAATAAGGGAATAGAATATGGATATACATATATTTTCTTGAATTTTAATTAATGGCTCACTTCCACGTATTTCTGGTTAAAAGGGAGAGGAAAATGCACAAGACTTGAAGATTGACTTCCACTATTTTGATATAAATAATGGAAATAAAAAATGACAAGTTTGGAGAGCCCACATGAATAATGCCAAAGCAAAAGGCAAGTGTGAAAGCAAAAGGGCAAAGGTTATTTTGTTAGACTTTAGAGTGCCCACTTCCCTTCCTGCAAATTTCTGGGTTCCTTCCTCAGCTACTAATTTTACGATTCCTTTCTCTCTGGTCACTAAGATCAGAATTTGTCTTTCTTCTCCAACTTAAATTCTTCACCTCTGCAACACCTTTCACAGAGGCAGAATTCAATTGAAGACTGTCTTATTGTTTTGACAAAGACACTATTATAAAATGTAAAATGTAAAAATATGAAGGGTAAAGACAATATTATAAATGTAAAAATACGAGGTTTGATTGTTTTATATTTAACAAGTGTATTATGATATTTTTAAAATTTTTAACTAGGGAAGATTTGCCTTGCACATCATTTTTTAGGAAAACCGTGAGAATATTTTTCTAAAACGTGGATAAATTATATTAGAAAGTGTGAGTTCTATTCTAAACTATCATAGATTCAAAAATATTTTTTGAATTGTCATATTTAAAAAAAAAACATATTTTTTAAAATTGTTTTTTACTTTTTTTTTTATTAAAAAAAAACTTATTGTTCAAAGTTTTATTTGATGGCATATGCACTCATTTTCAATTTAATTTATTGGAATATAGAGATGTGGAAACAACGTGTTAAACTATTCTCTTTTTCAATTTTTATTTATTTTTTTTATCTTTCCTATAATGAGAATTGAGGTATTGGTATCTTTAACTTATAATTGGAGGAACAAAAAAGCTATTGTCTTATTTATATTTATATATATTTAAAATAAATTTATGATATAATGATATGAGTATAAGTTAACATTTGTACCATATTAATAAGAAAATAATGATGTCATCAAAAACTTTTTTATTAAAGGTGAAAATCATCTAAAAAAAATGTAACTCAAAAAATGTAATTCATCTAAAATATAATTCAATCCACATGAAAAGGCCACCTATACCGGTAAACAAAGGAATCTTTTCTTCTTGTGCAATCACATCTTCCACCCACCCCCCTTTATTACTTTTTGACCCATTGATGAACGAATGATATGACTCATCTAAAATATAATTCAATGTCCACGGAAAGGGCCACCTATAGTCAACAAAGGAATCTTTTCTCATGAAGTCACATCTTCCACCCACCTCCATTTATAAAAATATACAAAATATCATTGGAAATTGCAAAAGCAAGAGTGTTGGTTGTTGAATGCTGAAAGGAAGAAAAATAAAAGTGAAATGTAAAAGAGTGAAGGAAAGCTTCAAGAGTCGGCTTAGTGATTGAGGTAGGGTCTTGGCTCATGTGAACCCACTATAAATCAAGGGCAAGTGGATACAGCTAATGAGAAATAATTGAGAAAGGAAAAAGACATTCTATTTACCTAGGTCTAAAATAATTGAGAAAGGAAATAAACATTCTAATCACTAACATTTAAAATAATTGAGAAAAGAAAAAGACATTATGATCACCAATATCTAAATTTTTTAAAGATTATTTAATTAAAAGAATCATTGAAAACTCAAATTTTAAATTTTAACCTTTATCCCTTTTTGACCTCATTTAGACCAAAAAAAAAAAAAAAACTTCCATTATTTTTTTATAAAAATAATAATTTCTTTTAAAACCTATATATAAATACTTGAAATGATAAAGGATATTCATGTAAAAAAATGAGTTACTTTTCCATTAAAAACATAAAAAGGGTTAAATTCACAAATTTGAATATTATTTCATCAATTTGAATTTTAATTAATGGCTCACTTCCACGTATTTCTGGTTAAAAATGAGAGAAAAATGCACAAGACTTGAAGATTAACTAAAAATAGTCAAATTCCACTTTCAATACTTAATGCTAAACCGCTTTTGAAACTCATCATTTCAATTCAGAGTATTCAAACACAATAGTCTTTAAAACTAAAGTCTGTATAGATAACACAAACATAATAATATATCAAGAAAACAAACACATAACCCAAATACAAACTCTCACTATCCTAGCACATCATTAATAAATACAACACCCATATGTGTGACATGCTCATGATATACTTTGAGTGGCAAACCCTTAGTGAGTGGATCCTCAATCATGCAATTTGTGCTTATGTGTTCGATTGATACTTGAAGACTCTAAATTCTTTCTTTCACAACCAAGAACTTGATGTCAATGTGTTTGGATTTTGATGAACTTCGGTTGTTCTTAGAATACAATTCTACAGCCTTATTATCACAATTGATTCTCAATGGTTTCTCAATCCCATCAACAATTTGCAACTCAATGATAAAATTTCGCAGCCATATCCCATGGTTTGATGCCTCGTAGCAGGCTATGAATTATGCCTACATAGTGGAAGAAGCAATAAGTGTTTGTTTAACACTTTTCCATGAAACTACTCCTCCGGCCAACATGAAGATGTAGCCTGAAGTGAATCTCCCGCTGTCAAGACATCCCATGAAATCAAAGTCCGAATAACCCACGATCTCTAAATAATTGGATTTTCGATATGTGAGCATATAATCTTTAGTTCTTTATAAATACCGCATAACCCGTTTTGCCTTTTTCCAGTGATCCATACCTGGGTTACTCAAATATCTACCCAACATTCCAACAATGTACGCAATATCCGAACGCATACAAACTTGTGCATACATGAGACTTCCTACTGCCGAGGCATAGGGAAACCTCTCTATATCCTTCATCTCAAGTTCATTTCTCGTACATTGGTGCAAACTAAATTTATTGCCTTTTGCCACAGGTGTGTCTCCTGGTGCACAATTGCTCATGCCAAACCTACTTGGCACCTTATCGATGTAGGACTTTTGTGATAGCCCAAGTATACCTCTTGAACTATCCTTATAGATTTGTATACCTAGCACAAAAGATGTATTACCAAGATCCTTCATGTCAAATTTACTGGATAGAAATCACTTGGTTTCATGCAAAAGTTCTACATCACAACTTGCAAGTAGAATATCATCTACATATAGCACCAAGATAATGAATTTGCTCCCACTGAACTTGAGATATATTCATTGATCAACGGTGTTCTCCTTGAAACCAAATGAAGTAATCACCTGATCAAACTTTCGGTACCATTGTTGGGATGCCGACTTTAAACCATATATGGACCTTTTTAATTTGCATACAAGTTGCTTTGAATCATTAGACTCAAAGTTCTCAGGTTGCACCATGTATATTGTCTCATCAATGTTACCATTAAGAAACGCAGTTTTAACATCCATTTGATGCAGCTCTAAATCATAATGAGCCACAAGTGCCATGATAATTCTAAAGGAGTCATTTGACGAAACCGGTGAAAAGATCTCCTTATAATCAATGCCTTTTTTTTTTAGTGAAACCTTTTGTGACTAGGCGTGCCTTATACCTAACAATGTTGCCTTTTGAATCCCGTTTGGTCTTAAAAATCCATTTACTACCAATCGGTTTTACATCATCAGGCAACTCTACTAGGTCCTAAACACCATTGTCTTTCATGGATTTCATCTCATCATTCATGGCTTCTATCCCATTTCAGAATCAGAACTTTGTTTGACTTGACTAACTGAATTGGATCATCTTCCAGACCCATGTCAAACTCATGTTCGTAGAGATATACAACATAATCATCTGAAATTATACTTCTCCTTTCTCTAGTAGATCTCCTCAATGGCACTTGTACTTGAGGTTCTTGACTTACCTATTCATGAACTTGAACCGGTTCCACAACTCGAGTAAGAGGAATTTCAAGTGTATCTACAATCTCTATTATTGGTTGTACATTCTGGATAGTGTCATCAAATATAATATGACCATGTCCAATTGCAATAATAGGAATACTAACAGATTCTTCTTCAAAGACCATATTTTTTAATGGCTATTTCCCACTTAACTCAACATCCTCAATGAACTTAGCATTGCTCGTTTCAAACAAAAACCTAGTTGAGGGATCATATAACTTGAAACCTCTTGACCTTTCAGAATACCGAACAAAGTAGCAACTCACAGTTCTAGAGTCCAATTTTTTCTCATTTGGCTTGTAAGGCCTAGCCTCAACTGGATAACCCTAGACATGTAAATGCCTAATACTAGGTTTCTTGCTAGTCCATAACAACTCATGTGGGGTTTTGGCTATTACTTTGCTTGGGACTCTGTTCAAAATGTAAACTACGGTTTTGACAGCTTCGCCCCAAAGTGATTCTGGCAAAGTGGAATGACTGATCATACTTAACATATCCTTAAGAGTACGATTTCACCTCTCTACTACATCATTTTGGCTTGGAGTCTCCGACATGGTGTACTAAGGGACGATACCACACTTCTCTAAAACAGGCATAATAACAAACTAATATTAATTTTTTTTCTAATTATATATATATAATTTTTAAAATTAAATTATCTTACCTTATATATTCAATTTATTGCCTTTTTGTATTATAGTCCATTTGAGGACTATTTTAATTATTATTTAAATTTTAGTATAAAAATATAGGAAATAAAATTTAAAAAATGAAATAATTTAGAGAAAAAAAATTTGGAGTAAGTTCAACCTGTTCTAGCAGGACTTGACTTACGGTAGCTCAAGTTAAATCCAAATTTTAAAAAAATGATAAATTGTAAAATTCATCATTATACTTTGATTTTTATCTCAATCTAACATCTAATTTTTTTTCTAAGCAATATCAATAATAAATTATGTCTAAATTTTCATCCCTCCTTTTAAATTATTTTAATTTTTTTTTGTGAGAGACTAATTAAAAAACCTATGTGACAAATATGTTAACTAAAACCACATGAATATAAAATAAAGAAAAACGTGAAATTTTTAACGTGGTTTGTCGATTAGTATGATCCTTACATCCACAAACTACATCAACACTCAACAATCCATTAATAAAAAGAAAAGAATGATTGAAATTGTGAAGTTCTTAAAAAAATCTCTCAATTGTGATTGTGCTTTATGAAGAAAAAAACCCAAAAAATTGTAATAGGATTAGGCAAATCGTCATTCACCACATAAAAAAAATTTAAGGTTGTTGTCCATTCAACCTCATGAACTGACTGAGCAACTCAATCTCTCCTCAAGTTCATCGAAGCTCAACCTCCACATCCCTTATGCAAAGCGCAATAAAATTGATTTAAACTTAATAATTCATTAATATATATAAAATTTTGAATATATTTATTTATTTTATGAAAATTTTAAATAAAATCATTTGTTTGATAATTATATAAAATTTAGGGTTTAAATGAAGGCGGGGAATGGTAAACTTTCTTTTGTAATTTATAATAAAATAAATAAATAAATTTATGTAAACATTCTATCCAAACCTTTGAGATCTAGTCATGTCTAATGGTGTCGGCATCCCTTATCGAAACGCGTGACAAGAAATCTAGACAAGCCACATCACCCTTCCAAATTTCCACAGCACTGGGACCTACACATGACAAGGAAAACTTAATACTACCGTCTATACGTGGAACTAGGCAATTGCCAGCATTCTCCACTTCATCATCCATGTGGGCACCACCACATTCAAGTCTCTCCATTTTTGTCATTTTCTGCCTCCCACCACGTCATCCGTTCCACGTGAATGACACTTCATCGACCTTACTTTTTGCATTGGGTGCTTTTGAACGACCAAAGGAATAAAGTGAAGGAGATAAATTTCCTAGTGTACAAACGGAAAGAACAAAGGTGCTTTTGAATATTGCATTGGGTGGGTCCTTCTTTTTATTACTTTTTGACTCTTTTTATTTTGCCCAGTCCTACATTGACTTCATATTCCTCATATTTTACAAATTATAATAAAATGCACTCTAATGATCCTAGAAACCGATTTTTTTTAAATTTGGTTTGAAAATAAGGTGTATGTTGATAATATATTTTAATTATTTTTGGAGAGTATTTTAAAAAATAATTATATAAATATGAAAAATAACTAAAAATATAAAAAATTCTTTTTAAGAAAATTTATAAAATATAAAAATAGATTGAGAATATTCTAAGTTTTCAAATAAATTTTTTATCTAAAAAATATTAAAAAATTATTTTTAAAAATTGTTGTTTGGGAACTATTTTTGAAAATAATCCTTAATTGACCTTTAGTTCCACACTATAATTTCCACGTGATTTGTATGATATAGTATGTTATTATAAATAATAACACTTTTATTGCTTATAATTTATATGAAAATAAACTATATATTTTTTATGAGAAGGGGGTGCATTAAAGTGATTCTTTATACGTAATTACAAATAAGGCCTCTGAGCACAAATAAACTATATATTTTTTTTCACTAATAATAATTTTATATAATTTTTTTAAGAAGCTATTTACATCATTTTTTCTCTTATGATCTTAGTTTTTGAATAATTTGAGAGTAAAAAAGAAAAATTAAAAATAATGTTGCTGGTAAACATCAATAAGAAATTACTCTCTATATTTTCTTTTGAATTTTGAGAACATATATTGAAAAAGTTTTTTGAAAACCCCTAGCAAATTGTCATCAAAAGACCTTGTTATTGAGTGGGAAAATGAGAAAATCAAAAGCAAGAAGTAGAAAACAACCATGGAAAGACCTTGACTCCCACTCACAGAAAAGTAAATGCAAAACGAGTATTGATATGTTGGTACTAAAGCCAACCCCACAAAAACACTACAAGGACTAAATGATCCTTGATGTGTTGACTTGTTGACCTTAAGATGTTAATGGACCCTTCCATAAGTTTTAAATATTTATTCTAAAGAATAATTAATTTTATATGACTTTTGTAAACATCAATTTTATGAAAATTATGGTATTAATGACTTCATCTTACCACGTGAAAATATAAACAAACTATCATTTTATTTCTATTTTTTTTTTCAAAACAATTTATGATATAATGATATTACTATGAGAAAAAAATTTGTATCACATCTATAAGAAAATAATTATTTCATAAAAAAAACTCTCTTATTAAAGATGAAACTCATCAAAATTGTAAGTTAAAACAATGTACAATGAAAAAAGCCTAGAAAGTGGTCACCTATGTTTGCCAACAAAGTATCTTTCCTTCTTGTGAAGTCACATTTTCTACCTACTAAAGATATTGGAATTTTTAGAGATGACAAAAGACCAACCTAACTCTCACCTTTTCTTTTTACCAAAGAAAGGGTTTAAGTCTTGTCTTGAATCTTCTACCCATGCATCCCCATTCATTAGCATTAGTGAACAAATTACTCTTAAAATATGTCATAAAATGATTAACAACTAATTTTAATTTTTTTTTATTTTTTTATTTACCTCAGTCAATATGTAGCTACTTGATTGACTTACAAAATTTAGTAATATGAATTAATTTTTGTTAAATTAAAGTCCATAGGCCTTTTTAGGAACACCCTACCATCTTTACTATTAATTTTCTATGAAACTATATGGTCCATGAAGTGTAGGGTTTCTACAAACAATCATCACATGGACTTTCATTGAGGCACTGGAACTTGAATAATTGTGGTTTGAATCCTCCAAACCATCATACCAACTTTGTAATTTTAATCATACTTGACAAACCACGAGTTGAAGCTAACCTTAGTTAATCTTCCACTACTGATAAAACGTTTATTCTATTGTTAGGAGTTTAATTATTTTATTTGTTATTATTTTGTTAAAAGTTTAACACCAAATAAATTTTTTGTAAAGGAAATTAGAAACATAATAAAAACAATATATAAAATTATTTTTAATTTTAAAAATTATAATTAATCTCAAAGCAAAATCATGACAACAAAGCAAAATAAGAATTTTAAAAATAAAATAATATCATCACAAAATATACTTGAAAATTTAAAGTCACAACTTAGTTACCACCACCAAATAAAAATGACGAAACCACATGGAAAAAATTATAAATGTAATATGAAGAAAAATAACATTTAATCAACAAATGAACTATAAAATTTTCCTCATTATGCAACATCCCTGTATTTATATGAAATTGAAAATAAAAAAGAAATTTATTCACTTTAAATATATATTATCTAAAGCTTGTGGCTACTTATACTGTTTGGTAAACGAAAAACCAAAAAAGTCTTTAATCTTACAAAACCGTGTGGGACACACCACTTCATTTAATGAAAGAAAACAACTTCCAATGAAAAAAGAAAAAGAAAAAAAGAGTTTAATCAAAATAATTAAAAAAAAAAAAAAGATAATGAAAGAGTAAGATTTATTCATTTTTATTTTTTAAAATATTCTCTTTAAATTCATGTTATCTAAAGCAATGCACCACATATACTAATCAGTTCATAGGATGAGAAGAAATTGGAATAAAAATGCTTTTCTTATTTTATTTCATAAAAAATAAAAAATAAAAATGTTTTCATTTAATAATCGTAGCACCAATTTAATTAGCTAGGTCACAATTTTGAAGATGATAGGATAACAACTTTGTTTAGGCTAATATCAATCTTTATAAATTAAATTACTTTTAAAAAAAAAAAAAGATAACAAGTTGTCATTCTTGACTATTTGTGTAAAATATAATATAGACTTTATATGATTAAAAGTAATAAAAGATGTAATAGTATGCTATAGTTTTTTGTAGGATATCCTTGATATTTTGTAATAAAAAAATATATTATTACTAAGTGAAGCTTGATTTCTCTCTTCATATTATATAAATATAAAGAGCGTATGATTTTACTCTCTGTAAAACTCTTTTGAATCTCTGCTTTCATCAATTATTGTATTCATCATTGCTTGGAAACCCCTAGCAAATTATCATTAAAGACCTTGTTACCGAGTGGGAAAATAAGAAAATCAAAAGCAAAAGTAGAAAACAAGCATGGGAAGACCTTGACTCCTATAGTCCTACTCAAAGAAAAATAAAAGCAAACGAGTATTGATTTGTTGGTACTAAGGCAACCCCACAAAAGCACTAAAATGACAAAATGATCCTTAATGTATTGACTTGTTGACTTGTTTGACTTTAAGATGTTAACAAGTTTTCCCATAAGTTTTAGATATTTATTCTAAAGAATAATTATTTTATATGACTTTTGTAAATACAAATTTTATGATAATTATGGTATTAATGACTTCATCTTATCACGTAAAAATCTAAACAAAGTATCATTTTATTTCTATTTTTTTTTCAAAATAATTTGTGATATAATGATATTACTATGAGTAAAAATTTGTATCACATCTATAAGAAAATAATTAATCCATAAAAAACTCTCTTATTAAAAATGAAACTCATCTAAATTGTACGTTAAAATAAACAATAATCTCACAATGCCCCATAAAACAATGTACAATGGAAAAAGCCTAGAAAGTGGCCACCTATGTTTGTCAACAAAGTATCTTTCTTTCTTGTGAAGTCACATTTTCTATCTACTAAAGATATTAGAATTTTTAGAGATGACAAAAACCAACCTAACTCTTACTTTTTCTTTTTAGTAAAGTAAGAGTTTTAAGTATTGACCCGAGTCTTCTACCCATGCATCGCCATTCATTATATTTTAACACATTGGTGAACAAATGACTCTTAAAATATGTCATAAATTGATTAACAACTAATTTTAAATAATTTTTTTATATAAATAAACAATTAATATTGCTTTAGTTTAATTCTTTTTTTCTTCCTTTTTTTCTTTTTTCACCTTAGTCCATATACTTGGATGACTTACAAAACTTAGTAATGTGACTTAATTTTTGTTAAATTAAAGTCCATAACCCCTTTTAAGAACACCCCTACCTTCTTCACTAATAATTTTCTATAAAACCATGGTTCATGAAGCGTAGAGTTTCTACGAACAATCATCACAAGGACTTTCATGCACTAAAATTTGAATAATTGTGGTTTGAATCCTCCAAACCATCATACCAATTTTGAAATTTTAATCATTGCTCAACAAACCATGAGTTAAAGCTAGCCTTAGTTAACCATCCGTTACTTAATAGCATGTTCAACACCAAATAAATTTTTTAAAAGGAAATTAGAAACATAATAACAACAATATATAAAAATATTTTTAATTTTGCCAATTAGAATTAATCTCAAAGCATAATCATGACAATAATGTAAAATAAGAATTATAAGAATAAAATAATATCATCACAAAATACACTTGAAAATTTAAAGTCACAACTCAGTTGCCACCACTAAATAAAAATGATGGAAGCACATAGCAAAAATTATAAATGTAATATGAAGAAAAATAAAATTTAATCATATTTTAAAGCTCTTGTTTTCCTTTCACATTTTTTTCTTCCAAATACTTATTCAGATTTTCTTTTTATTTTCATGATACTGATTTATAAAGTTTTTTCATTGTAATTTTTTTCTTATATTTCTTTTGATTAATTAAAACTAAAAAATATTTGTATCTAATAGTCATCTTACTGTTAGAGAATGTTATACATTCAATTATTTAATTTATTTTATTTTATAAGCTTTTCTAGTTATTTAATATCTTAATTATTATAGTATTAAAGGATTTTATAAATTAAAGATTATCTTTCACAACAAAATTACAGGAAATCAAAATTAACTTTGGAAAATAGTCAAACAATTTTCTTAATTGGAGGTGTCCCATTGATGGCTCTGTTTTGGACTCATTTCAAGTCTAATATAATCTAATTTTGATGTCATTTAGTTCTAAAACAAATATAATTGAGTTCCATATGAATAGTAGTACCAACTACAAATAGGAAAAGACTGAGGATTTAAAAATATGAATTCTTCCTTAAAAAAATTCATGGAGGTTTATGCTTCTTTCCACCTATCAAGATCATAGTATAACAACCAAAATGAGTCTCAAAAATTGTATGGCGTGTCTCCCACTTACATAATGCTCCTTACCTTTATGTCACTAATCTACCCTATTTACTAACCAATAACACAATGCCCCGTGCACGATAATACCCCTAATTTGGTGGATATCATTTTTTATTTTTATGATATGACTTATTATTATTTTTCTATTTTCGATGAACCAAGTCTATGATACCAATAGTATTGACTTGACCTCACATATCAATTTGATAAACTTTTATTTTCTATTGTAATATTCCTCATCATGAAAATGATAAAAAAAAAATAATTTAATAACCTCAATTTAATATCCCTGAAGAGGTCTTATGGCCTAATTAAATTTAGCCACTAGGATTTGACATATTTTTATTTTTTATGCTTTTAGAAAAAAACTTTAGCTGTTATATGATCAAATGGGAAAGAAAAGAAAAGAACAAGTAACAGGGGAAAAAAATGTACAAAATGACATTGAAAATTGCGAAAGAAAGATGGTTGGTTGTTGAATGCCAAACAGGAAAAAAAAAATAAAAGTAGAATTGTAAAAGAGTAAGGAAAGTTTGGGCTTAATGATGGAGGGAAGTAGGGTCTTAGCCACATGTGGACCCACTATAATTCAATATATGCTATAGGGATACAGCTTATGAGAAATAATTCGGGGAGGATAGGGACAGTCTAACCACCAATATCTAAACTTGTTTCAGAAGGCAAAGAGAAGTCTTTCAATATCCAAAGACTTCTGTTTTTTCCTTTTTTTTCCTTTTAAATTTTGTTATAATTTTGGAGTTTATTTGACAGTATTATTAAAAAAATTTATTAAATAAAATTTTAAAATAAATAAATAAATATGTTGGTTTTTTAAAATTAAAATAAAATTACATTTTCAAAAATTAATTTCTAATTAGATTATTGCAAACTTTCATAGATTTGAACTATTTTTTGAATTGTCATATTCAAAAAACATATATATTTTTTAATTATTATATTTTTTATTCAATGTAATAGGTTAACCATGGGACGGTACAAAGGAATAAAGTGAAGGAGATAAATTTCCTAGTGTACAAACGGAAAGAACAAAGGTGCTTTTGAATTTTGCATTGGGTGGGTCCTTCTTTTTATTACTTTTTGACTCTTGTTACATCTCATAAAAAAGGATGTACAGAAAATTTTAAATAAAAATTTATTATATAAATTAATAATTAATATTATTTTAATTATTATTTTTTTTTTCCTCAACCAGGGCGCCTTGGGCTGCTTAAATGACAAACAAAATTAAGTGATTCTTTACGTTTTCATACAAATTCTTCGATTTAAAAACATCACAAATTAATAAATTTATAAATTTATAAATTTGAATTAGTAAATACAACAACAATAATTTTAAGGTGTATCTCGTAAAACTTTTATGCACAATGCTTCATTCTTTTAAGATAAAAATTTTTAGTTTAATGTTATGATTTCAAAATATCCAAATGTACTTGTGAATTATAGTTGATTACTCAATACCCATTTGTCATCATCGTTATGTCCCTGTCTGCTTGAGTTCTTCTCACCCATTGTTTTTACATAGGAAATGCTATTTTATTTTTCGTGTATAGTTATTTTGCCCAGTCCTACATTTACTTCCTATTCCTCATATTTTACAAATTATAATCAAATACACTCTAAGATGATCCCAGATTTTTTTAAATTTTGGTTTGAAAATAAGGTGTATGTTGATAATATATTTTAATTATTTTTGGAGAGTATTTTAAAAAATAATTATATAAATATGAAAAAAAAACTAAAAATATAAAAAATTCTTTTTAAGAAAATTTTGAAAATATAAAAATAGATTGAGAATATTCTAAGTTTTCAAATAAATTTTTTATCAAAAAAATATTCAAAAATTATTTTTAAAAATTGTTGTTTGGGAACTATTTTTGAAAATAATCCTTAATTGACCTTTAGTTCCACACTATAATTTCCACGTGATTTGTATGATATAGTATGTTATTATAAGTAATAACACTTTTATTGCTTATAATTTATATGAAAGTAAACTATATAATTTTTATGAGAAGGGGGTGCATTAAAGTGATTCTTTATACGTAATTACAAATAAGGCCTTTGAGCACAAATAAACTATATATTTTTTTTCACTAATAATAATTTTATATAATTTTTTTAAGAAGCTATTTACATCATTTTTTTTCTCTTATGATCTTAATTTTTGAATAATTTGAGAGTAAAAAAGAAAAATTAAAAATAATGTTGCTGGTAAACATCAATAAGAAATTACTCTTTATATTTTCTTTTGAATTTTGAGAACATATATAGTTATTGAGTGGAAAATGAGAAAATCAAAAGCAAGAAGTAGAAAACAACCACGGAAAGACCTTGACTCCCACTCACAGAAAAGTAAATGCAAAACGAGTATTGATATGTTGGTACTAAAGCCAACCCCACAAAAACACTACAAGGACAAAATGATCTTTGATGTGTTGACTTGTTGACTTTAAGATGTTAATGGGCCTTACCTTTAATCAACTCCAGCACAGCCTCGTCAGACCGCCGAGCCTCCTGATCTCATCTCCAAACACGTTCTGCAGCTGAATCCTTTGCCTTTATGAAGTTTGGATGTTGGTGGTGGGATGTGCTTTTCCTTTCTCAATTATTTCTGCTTAGCTGTATCCCTCTAGCTTTGAACTTTCACTTTTGACCCTTTTGGCAGTCAACAATGGCCGACAGTCAACAATGGCAGTCCACATGTGGACCCGCTATAATTCAATGCTATAGGGATACAGCTCATGAGAAATAATTCGGAGAGGATAGGGACAGTCTATTCACCAATATCTAAACTTGTTTCAGAAGACAAAGAGAAGTCTTTCAATATCCAAAGACTTCTGTTTTTTCCTTTTTGTTTCCTTTTAAATTTTGTTATAATTTTGGAGTTTATTTGACAGTATTATTAAAAAAATTTATTAAATAAAATTTTAAAATAAATAAAAAAATATTTTATTTTCATCTTCTACCGTAATTCTTTCATGGTACAAAAAGTAATTTTAATACTTTCCTAGTTGTTTTTCCCTTTCTTTTCCAAAAATTTTTAAGTTATGAAGTTAACAATATTATTTATATTCACAAATTTTTTATATTTATTTAATAAAATATTAAAAAATATTTATTAAATCTAAATTAAAAGGTTAAATTGAAGAAGAAGATGAGAAACTTCTCTTTTGAATATTCTCTCCTCTAGTTTGGATAACGAAGATTATTAACTCAAATGGAGATATTTAAATTCATAAATGATAAATAACGGCATCACCATTGCACTATTATTGTGAATTTGATTTAATATATAAAGGATAATGATAAATATAAATATTAAAATAAGGAGAATAAAATATGTATACGCATATATCTTCTTGAATTTAATATATAGTGTTACCCTCTCTTCCCTACCTTTAAAATATTTATTTTAAATAATAATTAATTTTGTATAACTTTTATAAATTTCAAATTCATAAATTCCTTTAATGATAGTAGTTTTAAATAATTTATAAATCAAAATAGTTAAATCGAATATTGCTTTGAGAGACTTTAATATACCAATTAATTGTGAGTTTTGAATTTCATAACAGTGATAAAAGTATCTTATATATAATATTGTTCTTATAACGATAGTAGAAAAATGAATATTATAAGAAAAAAAAGATGTTTTTCAGTAGTTGCCAAGTAAGCCTTATTTTTGTAAATTCCCTTATATTTATTTTTAAATAATTTGAGAACAAAAAAGAGGCTTTATAGATGGTAAGTATCAATAGGATATTATTCTTTTTGTTTGTTTTATGACATATGCATTTATTCTTCGGACAAGGTGGAGGCGTGTAAATAATTGGATTGGATTATTTATTTTTTTACTAGAATTATGATGTTAGTGTTTTCATCTTACCCACAACAATGGTAGAATACCAATTATTTGAAGACCATTTTTTATTATCTATTAAAATATGATAATTTAAAAAATTATTTCAAAATCTACAAACATTTTTTTTAAGTTATTAATTAGAAATTGACTTTTAAAAAGATAATTTTAGGTTAAATATTCAAGTTGATTTTTTAAAATACAACTTCAAAATTAAAATAAAATTATATTTTCAAAAAATAATTTCTAATTAGATTATTTCAAACTTTCGTATATTTGAACTATTTTTTGAATTGTCATATTCAAAAAACATATATTTTTTTATTCAATGTGATAGGTTAACCATGGGACGGCACAAAGGAATAAAGTGAAGGAGATAAATTTCCTAGTGTACAAACGGAAAGAACAAAGGTGCTTTTGAATTTTGCATTGGGTGGGTCCTTCTTTCTATTACTTTTTGACTCTTCTTACATCTCATAAAACAACTAATTTTTAATAAAAATTTATTATATAAATTAATAATTAATATTGTTTTAGTTTAAATATTTTTTTTCTCAACCAATACGCCTTGAGCTGCTTAAATGACAAACAAAATTCAGTGATTTTTTACTTTTTCATACAAATTCTTAGATTTAAAAACATCACAAATTAATAAATTTATAAATTTGAATTAGTAAATACAACAACAATAATTTTAAGGTGCATCTTGTAAAACTTTTATGCACAATGCTTCGTTCTTTTAAGATAAAATTTTTTAGTTTAATGTTATGATTTTAAAATATTCAAATATACTTGTGACATCTATAACATAGTTGTGTAAAAAAATATAAAAGAATATTATAAAATGTCGAGACAAGGAAAAAGGATTGAAAAATCGCATGTTTGGATACAATGGGAGAGATAGGCTATGTTTGATTTTAACATGCGAATCCAATCCAAGTAAAAATGGGAAATCTTTGTGTAATATCCAAAGATGCATCTAGATATACTAAGGAGTGACTATAAAATTAAAAAATTAAAATGTAAAATTATAAAATCAATAATTGGGATTCCATATCCAAAATGGGATATTTGTTGTCTTTATGGGATTCATCATATTTTACAAAATTATTTTGAATTATTTCATGTCCAAAATTGTTTTACAATTATTTGTGGTCCCTTATACTTTGTAGCCTTGTCAAACAATTTACCTCCCACGCCTCTTGTCTGAATGATCTCATCTTAAATAGGACCCCTAGAATTTTACGGACAAGCCTACACGTGGAATTGCAGGCATGCAGTAGTCGTAGTCCTTTGGTGGGGCCCTTTGATTCAGCCTCTATTCCCCTCTCATAATTTCAATAGCAAAAAGACATGTTGCACTTATTGCACATATAAAAAATTCTTTTTAAGAAAATTTTAAAAATATAAAAATAGATTAAGAATATTCTAAGTTTTCAAATAAATTTTTTATCTAAAAACTATTAAAAAATTATTGTTTGGGAACTATTTTTGAAAATAATCCATAGACCTTTAGTTCCACACTATAATTTCCACGTGATGATTCGTATGATATAGTATGTTATTATAAATAAAAACACTTTTATTGCTTATAATTTATATGAAAATTAACTATATATTTTTTATGAGTAGGGGGTGCATTAAAGTGATTCTTTATACGTAATTACAAATAAGGCCTCTGAGCACATGAACCAACAATGGTGGGGGAGCTTTTAGTACTGGGAGGCAAAGTTTGCTTTTTTCACGTGAGGCTGTGAAAAGTGATTGTGGTTTCGCAGGCTCTTGGGGTACTCAAAGACCCTCTTCAGGGACATTAGTAGTGACTGTGTGCAAGTCGATCCTCAACTCTTTTGTAGCCTCCCAGTTCCCACAACCCCTGTCCCAAAATGGCTTCCTCAAGCACCCAAAAACCCTCTTCTTCTTTAGCTCCAACCGGAGAATTCAACTTCGATGTCTTCTTGAGTTTTAGAGGGGAAGATACCCGCTACAATTTTACGGATCATCTATTCCAAAATTTGAAACGGGTGGGCATTAACACTTTCAGAGATGATAAACTTCAAAGAGGAGAGGAGATCGCACAAGAACTTTTGGGAGCTATTGAAGGATCAAGATTTTCCATAATTGTTTTCTCGGAAAGGTATGCTGATTCCAAATGGTGTCTGGATGAGCTTACAAAGATCATGGAATGCAAAAAAGAAATGAATCAAATAGTCCTGCCAGTCTTCTACCATGTGAATCCTTCTGATGTGCGGAAAAAAACAGGGAGTTTTGGAAAAGCATTTGCGAAGCACGGAACAACTGTAGATGAGGAGAAGGTGAAAAGGTGGAGGGCTGCCATGACTGAAGCAGGCTCTCTAAGTGGTTGGCATGTGATCAAGGATAAAGAGTAATTTCAACTTCCTTTGAACTTTTGATTCTAATTATAATTAAGTATATCTATGAATTTTGAATTCTTAAATTAGCTACTTGTAACTATTGATTTTAACTTTTGAAAAAAAGAGTTAAAACGAAAATTTTAGTAACACGGAATATAGAAATAAGTACGACATAAAAAAATATAGGATCCTGTTGATATTCGTGCTCTTTCAGGAGCCTCATGGATCTCGTATTAACTATATATAAAAATTCTTGTACATTTCCCTCGACCGTCTAGCTAGGTCAGATCTCTTATGCTATAGTTAGGCCGCCTCTCATTTCCTTAATTTTATAGACAATTTCTTTGAAAAGTTGTCTATTGCCAAATTTGTTTAGTTCAATTGGTTCTTCGAATATCAAGGTATTTGATTTTGTGCTATGATGAAACTCGCATTCTTTATTGATGCATTTTCTAATATTCTAAAATGCAGTGATAATTAGCTAATACTAAGCTCAACACTTGTTGCTTTCTGTGTATAAATGGATTAACATATTGGTTTTCTAGCTAACCAAAGTTGGACATCCTATATTAAAATCTGCTGCTTCCTTTTTCTTTTTTTTTTCTTTCTATTTATAATTTTATTTTCAATGTTTGTAGTGATGAATGAAGTTATTAATAAATCTAGTCTCACATCTGTCTTGTATTTCTCCAATGGAAGCACCTTATCTTAACATGCATTTTTACCTTTTAAAGTATTCTTTTGCAATATTTTTTTCTAGTTGAGTACCATTCTCAATTTTTGTCGACAATTGGACTATAGAAATTTTCCTCAAAATTGTACTCTATTCCTTTAGGAAAAAATTGGGATATGAACAATTTCGTTTATATAACAAGTGGAAAGTGGATAAAACGTGGAGACCAATAGACATGAAGGCGAATCATGAGCAACTTGTTAGTTTGTGAAATAAACGATTAAATAGTCATATGGTCACATATAATAGTGACAAGTGCTACAATTAACAAATACTCTACTAGATTGGGAAGCTTGAATGGGAATTGGTTGCTTAGACTTGGCAAAACAGTAGTTGTCTCCACCAATGTAATAAGATTGGAATTATTATCATAAAAAGGTAGTTGTGTTTGAGAGAGGTTGACTTTAGTAAGAACCGTCCAAACAACTAACACAAATGATATATTATTTCACTTTTTTATTTTTCACTTTTTTCCTTTCCAATGCATACTCAATCGATATGACATTAATGAAATGCTACTTAGATTTGTAAATTTAGTAAATATGCTTTGATCCATTTGCATTACATTCTATTATATACCTCTAATTTAGTTGTATAGATAAAATAAAAAATATGAAATTTACTTCATATTTATTATTTGTTGCAACTTATTATAGCTCACATCATCTTTCATTGTGTTTTATAATTGGTAGGTATGAGTCAAAGCCTATTGAGGAAATTATTAACCACATCCTCAAAAGATTGAATCCTAAGCCTTTGTTTATTGAGAAGCACATTGTTGGAATGGATGTTCACTTGGCAAAACTAAAATCATTGTTAGAAATGCAGTTGGATGATGTTCGCATGGTTGGGATCTATGGAATTGGTGGAATTGGCAAAACTACTATTGCCAAGATGGTTTATAATGATAACCTACGTCAATTCAATGGTGCTAGCTTTCTTGAAGGTGTCAAAAATAGATCCCAATGTCACAATAATCAACTTCGATTACAGCAAGAACTTCTTCATGGCATTCTGGAGGGTGAACATTCAGAAGTAAAAAGTCTTAATGATGGAATGAATATGATCAAGGGCAGATTTGGCTCAAAAAAGGTTCTTGTTGTTTTTGATGATGTCGATGATTTGGACCAAGTACAAAGATTGGTTGCAAACTATAAATGGTTTGGTCGAGGAAGCAGAATCATCATAACCACTAGAGACAAACATTTGCTAGATGAGTATGGGGTGGATGCATCATATGAGGCTAAGGTGTTATGTTATGAAGATGCTATTGAACTCTTTAGTTGGCATGCCTTCAAAGTACAAAACATACATGAAGATTATGTAGACATGTCAAACCTTTTGGTAAATTATGCGCAAGGCCTTCCTTTAGCCCTTGAAGTTTTGGGTTCTTCTCTTCATAAAAAGACATTAGATGAATGGAAAAGTGCATTAGAGAAATTGAAAAAAAACCCTAATAGGAAAATTAATGATGTGCTTAGAATAAGTTTTGATGGGCTTGATGATTCTCAAAAAAAGGTTTTCCTTGATATCGCATGCTTCTTCAGGGGAGAAGCTGAAGATTTTATATTGAGAAAATTAGATAATTGTGCAAAATGTGACATAGGAGTTCTTTATGATAAATGCCTAATAACTGTTTCCTACAACGAGGTACAAATGCATGACTTGATACAACAAATGGGTTGGACAATTGTTCGCGAAGAATGTCTTGGAAAACCAAGCAAATGGAGCAGATTGTGGGATCCAAATGATATTCATAAAGCATTATCTGCACAAGAGGTAAGATTTAATTAAATGCAAGAATTTAGTTAAGCTTTAGTTGAAGATATAAACTTCAATAATATCATGCTTTTTTTGTCCAAAAAATCATGTTTGTTTGACTTTAGCTAGGATTTACATATTTTTTGCTTTTCTTATTCTCTGATTTTATTTTTCAGGGAATGGAACAAGTTGAAGCCATATCATATGACTTGTCTCGATCAAAAGAAATGCAGGTGAATAAACAGGTTTTTGAAAGTATGAAGAAACTAAGATTTCTCAAACTCCATTGGGGGGTTTATTATGGTTCTATGATGGAGACATATAAAGTGTTCCTTCCCAAAGACTTCGAGTTTCCTTCTCAAGAGTTAAGATATCTTTGTTGGGATGGATACCCTTTGCAAGCCTTGCCATCAAAGTTTAATGGAGAGAATCTTGTTGAGCTCCACATGACAGATAGCACCATAAAACAACTTTGGAAAGGGCGTAAGGTACCATTGTAATTTAGTTATATATATTTGCTTTCTATTGATTTTAAAATTCATGAAAATTTATTTATTAATCAAAACTTCCTTTTGTTACAGGTTCTTGGAAAGTTAAAGATCATTGACTTAAGTGGCTCAAAATTGCTCACCAAAATGCCAGAATTATCAAGCATGCCGAATCTTGAGGAGCTTTACCTCGAGGGTTGTAAAAGGTTGAAGAAATTTCCTGAGATCCGTGGAAATATGGAACGTTTGAAGATTCTTCGTTTAGGTGAGAGTGGAATTCAGGAAATACCAAGCAGTATTGAGTACTTGCCAGCTCTTGAAGTTCTTTCACTTTGGTGGTGCATAAATTTTGACAAATTTCAGGATAATTTTGGGAATTTGAGACATCTAAGGTTCATCCAAGCAAAGAAGGCTGATATTCAAGAACTTCCAAACAGCTTTGGATATTTGGAATCTCCTCAAAATCTTTGCCTCGATGATTGCTCAAACTTGGAGAACTTTCTAGAGATCCATGTTTTGAAACGTTTATGTTGTCTTAATTTAAGCAGGACTGCCATCAAGGAACTTCCAAACGCGTTTGGGTGCTTGGAGGCTCTCGAAGTTCTTGATCTAAGTGATTGCTCAAATTTTGAGGAGTTTCCTGAGATCCAAAATATGGGAAATCTATACTTTCTTTATCTAAAGAAGACTGCTATTAAAGAATTACCATGCTCAATAGGTCATCTCACCAAACTTTATAAGTTAAATCTAGAAAATTGCAAAAATTTGAGGAGTCTTCCTAATAGCATTTGTGGGTTGAAATCACTTAGAGTCCTCAATCTCAATGGCTGTTCAAGTCTGGTGGCTTTTCCAGAAATCAAGGAGGATATGGAACACTTAAGAGAACTTCTTTTAAGTAAAACGCCTATAACAGAGCTGCCACCATCAATTGAACATCTAAAAGGTCTTAAACACTTGGAATTGAACAATTGTGAGAAGCTTGTGACTCTTCCAGATAGCATTGGTAATTTGACACATCTTCGTAGTCTTTGTGTTCGTAACTGTTCGAAGCTCCACAATTTGCCCGACAATTTGAGAAGCTTGCAATGTTGCTTAGAAGGACTGGATCTGGGCGGTTGCAATCTGATGGAAGGAGCAATTCCTAGTGATTTATGGTGCCTATCCTCACTGAGATTTTTAGATGTGAGCGAAAGCCCTATTCCTTGCATACCTACTAACATAATCCAAAACTCTAACCTGAGAACGCTTAGGATGAATCGCTGCCAGATGCTTGAAGAAATTCCAGAGCTTCCATCAAGGGTAGAATTCTTAGAAGCACAAGGTTGTCCACATCTGGGAACTTTATCAACTCCTTCGAGCCCACTCTGGTCTTCTCTCCTCAACCTCTTAAAATCTCGTAGTCAAGTATGAATTCTATATATGGCCTTTAATTTTTATTTTTTATTTTTAAATCGAGGCATAAGATTTACATGCTACTTTTATGCAGAGTTGTGAATACGAAATAGACTCAAACTCCTTATGGTACTTCCATGTACCTAAAGTTGCTATTCCAGGAAGTGGTGGAATACCAGAGTGGATAAGTCATCAGGGTATGGGACGCCAAGCAATAATAGAGCTCCCAAAGAATCGGTATGAAGATAACAATTTCTTGGGATTTGCTGTTTTCTTCCGTCAGTATCCAGTTTTTCATTTGGGCCGGGTTGGTCATTTTCTACAATTTGAATTGAGGATATCCCATGATGATCAATCTGAACGGGTAATTAAAATAATGAGTTGTTTCCATTTTGAAACACGGTTGACTAATTTATTATCTGGGAGTATATGCTGCGACAATGTTAGCACATCGGACCCACCATTGTGGGTGACCTATCTCCCTAAGTTTGCCATTCCAAGTGAGCATCGATACGCTAAGCGTAGACGACGTACAACAGTCGCTGTAGTGGAAATTTGTGGGATACATCTTATATACTCCAAAAATTATCACCAACAGAATCAGAGCCATGGGCCTGAAGCCATCAGAAAAGATCAAGACGTCTCCTGTGATTTCCAAGCTTCTCCCTACAGGTTCTATTGGCCGAAACGTACGTATTCTCTCTTTTTTATTTCCTGGAGGTTCAAATATTTAATACAATTAGTGAAAAACAAATATCTAGACTACTTCTAGCAATATGGTGTTTTATATGGTCAAGTCATTTAAATGGGCTGAGTGTTTTTCTCTTAATTATAATTATTTGTTCTTTATTATCCAAAATTTTGAGGGAATTTTGACACCAGCACACTTCGATCTACCTGAAAGCTGAAACTCCATTTTTTTTTTCTTTTTAAAGTATCTTGCATTTTAAAAATATCTTAGGACTTATTCCTTATTTTCAGAATGAATTATTTAATGTAGAAGAAAATGCAATATTTAGAGTATGTTGGACGGAGTTTTTAAAAATGGAGAACAATTTTTAAAAATTCATAATACCGTTAAAATTTTTATTGGTTATTGTTCTTTATTTCTAGTTTTTAAAAGCAAAGTGAAATAGAAAATAATTTTTAAAAAACAAGTAAAAGTTTTTATCGGTTTTTAAAAATAATATACAAACACACATTATATTATTTCTCCTCTACATAGAATTATTATTATTATTTTTCATTAGACAAATTAACTTCAAACTAAATAAGACTTAATGTATTTTATTTGCTAATAAGTTTATTAATTTTTAAAAATAATTTAAAACTTAAATTTATAAATTTATAAATATCCTTTTTTATAACATATAATAAAATAGTATATTTTCTATTACAAATGTAATTTATGATTTTATTATAATATTACTATTTATGTTTTACTAAAATTTATATTTTTAATTTATTTATAATTACAAAATTATTTTCATTTTCAACAAGAATTCAATTAAAATTATTTAATTAATATTATATAAATTGAATTTAAAATATTTTTACAAAATCAAGTCACGTCTTCTCTGTTTTTTATTCACTAGAACTAGTGAAAAAAAAATATATCTAAACAAGTTTCAATATTGTTACATGGCTAAGAGAATATGAAGCTCAAATGTCGTATTAGATATGGTCAAGTAATTTAAATCATCTTGTATATTCATATTTTTTAAAATTATAAGTATGCAGTTTAGAAGGCAAAATTGGAATGTGTATATATCATCACAGAAAATTATGGCAATTGATTTTGTAGGCTAAAATTTTATTTGAATTTTTTTTATATTTATAATATGATTCTTAAATTGCTTAATTATGTTATAAGTCAAATTGGGTGAAGCATGAATTTAACTACTTATTTTGCTCTCACAGTATTAAATACATTTTATGAAATATTTATTTTATTTTAAATTTTATTTAATGTTTGTAAACTTAGTTTTTTTAATCCTAATATATATTATAAAATAAATTTTGAAAAATGATTCTTTTTGTATTTTTTTAGTTGGCATTTTAGTAAATACTTTTACTGAATGAATATCTTCAATTTGATTTTGAGATTTATTAAATATTTAGATTTTTAAATTTAATGAAGTAGTTAAAATTTTTTTTGATAAAATTTAGTTTCATTTAAATCATTTGTATTTTATTATAAAATATGTATAAAAAATTATATTATAAAATAAAATATTAAAAACTAAATATCTCAAAGTCTTAAAATATGTTTGTTGATTATTGGTTTAAAATTGGTGATAACCCGTAAACCAAAATTTCAATATTCTAAAATAATTTAATAATTAAATAGAAATGATAAACTCATTAGTCTAGTATAATTAAAAAGTTATAACCCAAGATAATAATAATAATAATAATAAATAAATAAATAAAATAGAATCAGAGAGTCTTCTATCTTTTCTCCTCCTCCTCCTGCAGGGAAATATGTTGTTCTTCAAGAAATCCGCAAGGAGGGGCCTAGTGGAAGCGGGTGCTCTAATACAGATGGCTCAGAATCAGAGAACTCTATTTACTATTCTGCTGACGAAGGGGACCCCACTGTTGACTGCTGACTGCTGAGGAGGAACCGGCCACACAAATGCTTGATACGCACCCAAATCTTCTCATATCAACTCTTGGTGAGTTGTGTACTTCCTTTGTTTCTTTTCCTTAAATTGATTTCAAGTTGTTTTACCACAATACTTTAATTTCTAACATTTTGGAAACATATCATCATAACTCTAGAAGTGTTTTGGGTTTGGGTATTAGTGGTGTTAGTAACGAGTTTTTGAAGTTTGATAGATGTTGGGTGTTGTTGCTGGTTTATGCTTTTAATTTGCCTCGGACAAATGTGGTTTCTTCTTTTGCTCTACTTGTTACAAATGAAAATAAAATTGACAAATTCATGACAATGGCAACAGAAACTCACTCTTGACAAGATGTGGCGTTTTCTTTCCCACATCCTATTGTGATTTGTCTTTGTTTATATTCTTATTTTCATTCTCAGAGGCAATGATTTTAGAAAACACTTTTAACTTATAAAATATTTTTAACAAAAATATTAGATATTTGGTAAAATTTAGGAAACACTTTTTAAATTTTGAAAAACTTATAATATTAAAAAAAATCAGTTGTACTGTTTTTAGATAAATATGTAATAGTTTATTCTCTTAAAAACACTACTCAAGATAACACTTCTACTAAAAACACTTTTAAGTAAAAATACTCTCAAACGCACTCTTATTCTCATATACTAAATATGTTCGCCCTTTGAGTATATGTTGTCTCTTCTAACGTTAGAACGAGATGGATCATACTAATTGTTTTTGGGATGTGTTCCTTTGGCTTGATATGATAGAGTTGTTACAATGGTTATTTAATGTATTACTATACTACATAAGAAAATTGTTCATTTTTTGGTAGGTTTTTATTAAATATCGTAATGTCATTTTAATGGATTCCAAGATAATCCATAGCTCATTTTTCTTTGGTTATTGATTTTGTAGGGCAAATTTTCATTTAAATTCTTTTTATATTTATGAATGTTTCTTAGATTACTTAATTCAATTAAAGAGTCAAATTAGGTGAAGCATAAATTTTAGTACTTATTTTGCTCTCATATGGTATATTTGTTAAGATAATTAAGAATGTATTTGACAGTGATTTTAGGAAGTATTTTTAATATTTCTAATACTTGAAAAATAAGAATTTTCAAATATTAGAAATAATAAAAATACTTTCTAGAATCACTATTAAACACACTCTAAAAAAAAGTGTATAAAATATTTTCTTTTAAAACATAATATGAGAATTTTGAATTACAATTCTCAATATAAGTTATGGGTTGCGAGAAGTATAAATACTAAATAGATACTAAATATGTTTCATAAAATATTTATTTATTTTAGTTTTAATCTTATTTCATGTTTATAAAATTAATTTTATTTAGACCCTTATACATATTATAAAACAAATTCTATTTGTTTGTAATTTTGTAGTTGATATTTTAATAAATATTTTTAGTAGTGGGATATCTTTTATTTGATTTTAAATTTGATTAAGTAGGTAATAATTTACAAATAACTACATAATTATTTAAGGTATATTCTATTTAATTTTTTTTTTATAAAATTGAATTTTATTTTAATATTTTATATGTTTATTAAATAATTTTGTTTAGGGATGGTTGCTTGCATTATCATGTTATCATGTTAGGGATAAATTTTAAATAAAAATTTATAAACTTAGTTATTGAAACAATTTAAAACTTTAGTAATAAAATTATTGGATTTTTTTATCTAACATAAATGTCTAGCTACATAACTTATCTACTTCTCATTGTATACTGTAGACCCCTCTTAAACCAAGGGATATTCGTTGGCCACCCGGGAATAGCTGGGATTTTTTTATTTGGAGGAATGGGGGACGGCTTCCAGGTGAGTTGCATGCTAGGACGTGTGGCAAGGACTACCAACTTGCGATGGTGGTGGTTGAGGGTGGTGACATCTTCGTTGAAGGGTGAGTAATGGAGCTGGTAGAAGCTTATAGGAGAAGGAAGAAATAGAGCAAGATGAGGGGGCTTGTGGGTCGGCGGATTCTGGAAGAGAAGATTTCAAGAGCAGAACAAAAGAAGAGAGCTAGAAGCTCGGATGATCAAGTTGGAAATGAGCTTTTCCAAGTATGAATGTTATGGATTTTTTTACTTATTCAGATTCTTATTGTTCTTCTATATTTCATGTTGATCTCTAAATGTCATTGACCTATTTGGGTGTGGATGACTAAGGCCACATGCATGTTTTGATGATCTTAGACTATTTTGTGGTTTTGATACTGTTTTATTCTTCTTTCATATCCTTTGATTTCATGTGAAGCTTATCCTATATATTGCTCTGTTCTAGATTTTATTGAGATTCTTCTTTTAGCATTTACTCAAAGTTTCTTAGTTCATGTCATTGATCTTTAAACCCACGGATAAATAGTGAAATGGGTTTCTTCATACTTGCTAAACATTGAGTTCATTGATTGGGTGGTTGGTGTTCGAAATTTGAGTTATTTGAATTGCCATGATGACGAGTTGCTCAAAGTTGCAACCTGCCCAACTGATATTGCGTTGACTGTCAAGATCAACCCAAGCACTTGACCTTAGTAAAAAATTTGTTTTGAAGTACTTGCCCAAGTATGCCATAGAGAAAGCTTAGGAAGAGGAGAGCAAGAGGAAGAAGGAAGAAAATGAAGGAAAAAATGGGAAGGGAGAGCTCACCCCACAAAAAAATATATATATAAGTAGGAGATGCTACAAAGTGAGATGACACAAAAGAAAGCTTCGGAAGAGGAGGAGAAATAAAGGAAGAAGGAAGAAAGAAAAAATGAGGAAGGGAGAGCTCCCCCAACAAGGAAGAGTTACTATAGTTTTGGGACTTTGCTTGGAAGGCATCCAAGGCCTCCAAAGGCACTTATAGAGTGAGAGACGAGACGAGGAAGCAACAACATAACCAAGGAAATCTTTGTCATGCATATGTTTTAAACAATTTAATTGATATTGAATCTTGTTATTAGATGGCATCCACGCTAAACACATTTGTTTTATTTAATACTATAAATAATACTTGAAAGCTATTTTTAATTCAAGAAAATTATTAAGGAAAAAAAAGATATGGAGGGAAATGTTTTATTATTAAAAATACGAAAAAATAAATATAATTAAAATTAATTGTATTTTTAAATTATTTAATATGTTATATCATAGAGTTGAACAGAGTTTGAAGAAATAAAAATAATTGATTCCCAAAAAAATTGAGTGAAATTGTAGCGGAAAAGAATTAAAGAGCAAAAATAAAAAAAGAAAAAGTGAAGGAACATAAAAACATATTTAAAGTGAATAAATTATTTTTGTATCTTATTTTAAACTTGTTTTATCTTTTCCATATAAAGATTAAAAATTTAAAAGCACATAAATTTCTGACTAATGTTAATTGTATTTGATTTTCTTTCATATTTTTTATGGTAAAATCAAATATGAAAAAATAAATTTATTTATGTTATGTTTGGTTCCCAAAATTTGAGGGAAAATGTAAGGGAAAAAAAAGAGAGGCAAAATGGGAAGGAAAGAAAAAATAAAGAATATTGAAAAAAATAAATCAATAAATCATTTTTATTCTTTACTTCAAGCTCATTTCATTCAATAACTCTTTAACATAAGGATTAAATAATTTGAAAATGCATAAATTTCTAACTAATATAAGTTTCCAACTAATTTTACAATGTATTTGGTAGTATTTTTATACCAAGTGTTTTCTTTAGAAATGTTTTTAGGAAAATCGTCATTCAAGTGTTTCTTCGGAAAAACATATAAGTGATGTTTTATAATTATAAGTGATTTTTCAATTTTTTGAAAATGTTTCCTAAAATTTGTCAAACACCTAATTTTTTTTTTTCAAAAACACTTTTTAAGTCAACTGTGCTTCCTAAAAGCATTACCAAATGAACTCTTAATTATATTTGATTTTCTTTATGTTATGTTTGATTACCAAAAAATACTAATAAAAGAAAAAAATATTAAGAAAAATGGTTTTCCCATGTTTGGTTTCACTACACAAAATAAGAATGAAAATCAAATATTATTAAAATTAGTTAAAAAATTATATATTTTTAAATTATTTAATATTTATGCAATGGAAAAAAATAAATGAAATGAGTTTGAAAAAGTATATAAAATTAATTTATTAACTTTAAATCTAATTTTTATTTTTCTTCACTTTTTCTTTTCTTTCATTTTTCCTCTCTATTTTCTTTCTTGCGTATTTTCCCTTAAATTTTCGGAAAACCAAACTTTAGACCCCCATTTGGGGCTCCTTTTTGTGCAGCTCAATTTTGCCAAGTGTCACGATCTCAAGGAGCCACGTGTCCATTCATGGTTGGTTGGTGAGGAATCAGGCTAGTGGTTTAGAGGACCAATGAGAGGTCGACACGTGGCAATAAGATTCCAAAGAAAAGTTGTAGGCCGTTGCAAGGGAGCGAGGAGCTGCAGGAACCAGGGTGCTTTTCAGGTGGTGCTTTTCCGGAGAGAGGGGTGAGCTGGAGAGGAGCAGCAGAGAACTGAGAAGAGTGATTCTTAAGCCTTGAGAGCAAGCTAGGGGGGGGGGGGGGGGGGGGAGATGGGAATTCTCGAGGTGTATCCTTTAGCTTGAGGTTGCAAGCTGGTTCTTTGAGTTGAAAACTAGAGGTGTCCGGAAAGAGTTAGAGCGGAAAGCAAGCCGTATTATCTTCCCTTGAAGCTCAGGTATGACCATTATGAGCATTTTCACTTTGCATTTCTTGATTTTCCACACTTGACATCATTGATCTTAAGCATAGTTTGATGGGTTTTGTTATTATGTTCATTCTACTCTGTTCTTTCTCTGGTTTCTCTGTTTTCTCTCTCAAATGACTGGGATGTGGTTTACTTTCTTTGAGCTTGATGTTTGATTAAATACATAAAAGCTTACTGCTCGTCCCACCAGTTGGCATTTCACTCATCACTCATGAAATGAGGTTTTGCCTGATAACTTCTTGAGTTCTTGCTCTGTTTTATCTGTTTCATTCCCCATACTTTTGTGCTCACATGTGTTGAATTGTGAAAATGCCTTGGACTGTGTATCACCCTTTGAGAAAGCTTTGGCTGCTCCTAATCTGGAAGATGATTGTCACTCAAGCTTATTTGGACTGGAAATAAGGGTTTGGTTGGCATGGTCATTGGTTTTCATATGAGCCCGGTTTCTGGATTTGAGTAGATAATATTGCCTTGCTCATGGAGTTGCTTGGTCGCTCTGCTCGGAAATAATGACTGTCATAGCAGGGCATTAATGTTATCTTTCAGTTGTTGATGATTCGGGATACTTATTTGAGCCTCAACAAGGGCAAAGTTGTTGCCTACCCATCAGACATGAGATACCGTCTCTTCAGGAACAGGGGTTGGATGTTCAACTGAGAGTGTCAACAGAGAATAAGATGTTATAGAAAAGTTGAGCTCTGTGATAACTGGAAAATTGTCAAATTCAAGCTGAATCATTCTTCAAATTCCTCTGTTCTAGTCCAGATTTCAAGAAAAAGAACAGAAGGATCTTATACTATGAGCTTCTCGTCACACTTTATAAGATATCCTGTTAAAGGTATTCACGAAGTCTATACAAGGAGATGGGCTACTAAGACAGGGTTCTGTACGTTGTAGAAGGGACATGAGGTCAAATGACGATCCCATATCATTGGGTTCTATGCGTCTGTGCTCCAGTTCCTTTCTTTTCTTCCGCTTTTATTCCTCTGTTGTGGCTGTGTTTAGGATGCTGAGTATCAGAGCTGGGGTTCAGTTGGTTGGGATTGTCTATTTTGGTTGGCATGCTTCCATGAGGTAAAGTTAGACGAGTAGGAGAAAAGGAGGATTCTGATTTCCAGAGGAAGAAATAAGGAACAGCAGAAGAAGATCAGAGGAGGATGGTTTAGCTGGCACATTGGTTTTGTTGATTTTGGATATGATGGGGATTGCTTGAAGCCAAGACAAGGGAGGATCTCCAAATCATTGGAGAAAAGGTTTCATGTGCAGCGCCTTAGAATGGGTACCAATGTAAGGGCAGAGGGCATAACCAAGCAAGTGGAGGTTGACATCTCATTGAGCCCAAGAGTAAATTCTGTGAAGCCTTAAAAAACAATTGCTATAACTGATTTGGCAACTGCACTTGTGCAAGTTGGAGTTCCAGTTATACGGTTGGCAGCAGGGGAACCTGATTTTGATACCCTTACTATTGTTGCTGAGGCCGAGATAAATGCGATTCGTGAAGGTTATACAATCAATGGAGCCAAGCAATCTGTACTTCAAGTTGTGCTTGCTGTTTGTTCACCAGGTGATGAGGTTATTATTCCTGGTCCATTTTACGTAAGCTACCCTGGAGTGGCAAGGTTAGCTGATGCTACGCCTGTAATTCTTCCTACACTCATCTCCAACAATTTTCTCTTGGATCCAGAGGTTCTTAAGTCCACAATCAGTGAAAAGTCAAGGGTGCTGATTCTTTGTTCACCATCAAATCCAACAGGGCCTGTATATCCCAAGAAACTCCTAGAGGAGATTGCTGATATTGTAGCAAAACATCCTAGACTTCTGGCATGAGAGGAGTAGCTCCTTCTAATGTTTTTCCTTCTTTAAGTGTTACACAGAATGCCTTTGAGATGGCAGCATTCATCTGGTCTCAGTGGGGATTTAAACAGTAGTCGTGCTTCATGAAGAACCATGTAACGATAATCATCCGATTGTCTTCTGGGGTTTTTGTTCAATTCTGGCGTAGCTACTGCACTGTGCCTCTGAACATAATTATCACGTAGATGAGATCTCGATGCAAGAAAGCCTTAGTTGCTGAAAGTGTAAGAGAATCACTACACAGCTGGTGTAAGAGAGGCAAAAAGAGGTCTAGGTGTGACTCTATGAACTCCAGAGCTACACGGTCAATCTGCTCAACTTGAATCAACCATTGATGAGAGAGATGAGATCATCACAGTTGGATCAAACACTCTAAGACCTGGTTTTCTGTCTTCTTGTTCACCCTTAGGCTCACCAAATGAGGAAATCATAATACCAACTAACAGCTAGAGGGTGATTTTGAGAAGTTCAGACACTCTTCTAGGTTCGGTACTCTTCAGCCTTGCAATCACTCACCTCACGTTAATGGTGTCAGTTACACCTCTTAAGCCTATTTTACCCCTCCCCTATACCCATTTTTCACTAACCTCCTTCATCCAATCCATTGATTCCACGCCTACATTCTCCCATGCTGTTCACATCCTTTCTTTCACACCTATCAAGCCCATTTCTATCACTACACTTCCACTCATCCAACTAATCAATACCCATGCTTCTCTCATCACCTTCCATCCCTCATGCCCTTTATATCTCCATATTCTGTCACTCATCCCATAAATTAATACCCATTCATTTGTTAAATCATTTTTCAGCCACCCCACTCATTGTTCATGCCTATCATACCCGTCTTCTACCTCACCACCATATCCCCACCTTTTGATACCCATTTCTTGGAATATACATAGCTCCGCTTCCCCCTCTTCCACATTGTGCTTCGAAGCTTATTACCCATTCTGATGATACTGAAGCTGTTGTTAAGGCACGACTACGTGTATACAATGCAACGAGTTTGTCTGTGGATGGCTTCTACCGCAGTTGGGGAAAGTTTGCTAGAGTTTGATCTTCCTGAAGGAATCCCAGAATCCTGGTCAAAGTTGCTTCAAGCTTTGAATCTAGATTATCATGAGAACAAACAGTCTGCTGCAGCACTTCAAGTTAGACTTGTGAAACTGCAGGAAGAAAATTTGTCGGCTATGAATACAAATCCATGGTACTCAGCTTACCACTATTCACGTCCTCCACTTGTTGAAAGATTGGCTGCAATGGTCCGTGCACAGTTCAGGATGAGATCGATAGGTATCTGAAGCTCGTGCCATTGATTTCGATGGTTCACGACCATCAGATTCAGAACTTGAAGGAAGGTTTGCAGGCCATTGATGCAGACCATGGAGAATACACTCTTGATAGTGAGGATATGATGGCCCAGAATGTTATTCTGAAACGAGATCGTACAAAGAAGGATGCAGACGTATTGGAGAAGTCACTGTCTCGTCGGTATCCTGATTTGAGATTCCATGGGGCTCTCCAAGAAGAGAAAGAGAAGCTGCAGATTGAACTACACCGTTCACAAGTGGACAATGACCCTAAGCAGTGCCTTGTAATTGAACATCTTATTGAAGTCACTGAAAGTGTTGTTAATGTTCCAGGTGAAGAGCTTGTTGATACACATGCTTACATAGGATCTGGGCATGAAGCCAATGCTAAATCTTGCCATGGGGCCCATGGTGCACAACCAGAAGATCAAGACGAACCAGAGAAGCATCGGTCTCACTCTTTAGTGAGTACATAAAGAGAGGTATTGAACCTGATGGCATATGGGAGATGTACAAAAAGGTCTATGCCTCTATACGAGCTAATCCCACCCCAAAGAAATCTGAGAAGGAGCCTCCAAAGGTGCATAAGAAGCACCCAGTTACGGAAACTTATGACTGCTTACTATGATCGACAGTCAGTGGAGTTAAACTCCATTGCATTCTTATTTGATGGTCGCCAACTCCGTGGAGAGCAGCCTCCTGATGAGCTTGAAATGAAGGATGGTGATGAAATAGATGCAGTGCTGCACCAAACTGGAGGGGTTGCATGGATGTTTTGAATTCACCACCTTCTGCAAACTCACTTGGACGATGGTTTGAAGAGTCTGTTGGAACAGCCATAATTCATACCCACTACCACTGGCGTCTATTATTTCCCTAGCCGTATCATTACACCTATGTCCTTTAAACCTTCATCTGTCAATACCTATTTCTTACCCATTTCTTACCCGTATACATAGGAATGACGCCACTGTTCGCTCTTCATGCCCCTGATATCCATCACCAACCTTATTTGTTATCTTTCGTATCATTTCCATCACTACCCAACCTTCATCATCTCCCAAACCTGAAACCCTCAGTCGAAACACCTCAAACCATTTCCTTCAGCTTTGGTTAACTCCTTTCTCAGAGGAGACTGTTTTCAAAATCTCAAGTGGGAAGACCCAATTCTAGAAGCTTCAGGAGTCAGGCCTATCCCAGCATCCTTGCATTGCTCTTCGCAGACTTGTTCCGGGAAGTGTAAAAGATGAGCTTATAAAAACATCAAGGAGGTTGCAAGTATGTTCAGGACCCAAAAACTCAAGACTAGGCTCTCAAAGGTCTACGTCCATTCCTTTCTTGGATTCAGGGAAATAATTATACTGCACAAGAAGTTTGTGTGATCTTGAGTGAACTGAAGCACAAAATTGAGGAGAATAATCTGTCTGAACAAAGTTATGGGGTTCCTGAGGTGTCGTTGCCAACATTGCAGCTGATTCTGAAACTGAGGATATTGGTTTGTCATTTGGAATCACCAATAAGCAGCAGTCTAAACCAATAGCCGACATCTTGTTGGTGAGAAATGGAGATTCTGCTAGGCTGTGACTCAATGGCTTCAATTCTAGAAGAAGCATCAATTGGATCCTCTGGTGGAGGTTCAGTTTCCTCACGCTGCGCCGGAACAAACCCAGAATCTTTTATGAGCTTAGAGGAGGCTTATTAGCCAAGCCCAGTTTCCGTTTTGGAATTATCATTCAAAGGAGAGATTTCATCTGACTCTGAATGCCTTGAGAGTGTCAATGCTGGCAACTATGGTTTACAGATGCAGCTTCAGTTTCTCAAATCAGAGTTCCTAAAGGCATACTCTGAAGGGCCTGGAACGATCATCTTTGGGCTGCATATCACTTCCTGTCTTCTCATCTCTGTTTTTGAAAAACAATTGCTCCAAATCACATTTTGCAAATATCTTCTCAAATTTAGCTTTTCAAATAATTCCAACTCTCTCGTTTTTCATCTTTAGGGTTTTTAGGTTCCAAAATCTCATTTTCAATAAAATGTTGCTATCATCTTTCTTTTTGACAAGCAATCTTCACAACTCTTCTGTTTTGTTTAAAAATGTTTTTTTTTTTAAATAAGCATGAATTAAATTCCGTAATTCCGAATAATGGAATTTATGTAATTAATTCATGCAAAAATAAACGGGTTTTGGTGGGGGCCCTACATAAGTGATTTTATGATTGATTGATTGATTGATTTGATTATCACACACGATTGATTCATTCTGCTCTATGACATACTTGAGATTATTCTTTAATTGTGTGCTAACCCTCTTTCTTGATAGCGCATTGATCGTTTAACACCAAGGTATGCCCCGTTCTCACTTTGGTCGTTCTTTATTAAGTGTTTCGATTCTCATATGTGCATGATCGCTCTGAGTACTCATTGATTTCCTCATCATTGCCACATCAGCTACATTTTATTAATAGAGACCCGACTTTAGGGACTTAGAGGGGTGCTACGGTCTTTACCGTACCTTCCCGATAAGTAACCTGACCCCCGACCTGATTCGATTTTTCGCAAATCGCCTTTTCCAAAATAAGGAGTCACACTTAGGGGGTGTTTGGTACACGGGAATAGGGAGTGAGAATAGACATCTCATTCATTTTCTCCCTTATTCCTATGTTTGGATAAATGTTAAGAAGGCGGAAATGAAATAAAAAAATTATTCCGGCAGAAATCAAATCCAACTTATGAGTCGGATTTGCATTCATTAAAAGTAGGTGGTATTCTGATTCATTAAACCTATTTGATAATATAAAATAACCTAAATTACTATTTTACCCTCTTATCTTGTTCTTCAAACCCGATGTTTATCTTCTTTGTAAAGGTAGAGATCCATTCATCATTTACTTCTTATCTTCTTTGCAAAGCTAGAAACCCACTCATAATCCAATTCTCTGCAACAAGTGATTCTTCCAAATTGAATCAATTAAACCTTCCACGATATTTAAAAAAAAAAAAATCAATTTCTAATTTATAAGGTTTTGGATGTTCATTTTGATTGTTGGATCTAGGATTCGTCATTGTTTGCTGCAACTAGGTTCTGAAAACTCTCTTCTACATCTTCGATCAGGTTTACCTTATTTTCTCTTTCTTCTTCTACTTCTTTATATGTGTTTCTTCTTCTCTATAAATCGATTAATTTTTTTATTATTAATTTATGTTTGGAATCTTTGATGTTTCTTTATCTTGTATTAATGGAAACTGGAGAGAAAAATTGAAATGGTTGGAAAAAGATTTTTCGATTTCATGTGTTTACAATATTGAAAATTTTTAATGGTTAGGAAAAAAATAAAAAGAAAAAAACAAACAAAAACAAAACTTTTGAAAAATATAATTTTATAACTACTTAAGCATGACAAATTATTCAAATTTTAATAAAAATAATAATTGAATATTTGTGCATTAGGGTTATACGATTTTTATGGTTAATTTTTTATTTATGGAGTATATATATTTTTTAGTCTTATTATTTAATAACAAAAACCTCTCAAATTTTATTTTTTTTAAATAAAAGTAAAATAAAAAATATTTTAAATTATATGTAAGGATATTATTGTAAATTTATTTCTTTTTCATTTCCATTCCTATTATTATCAAACATTGGAATGGAAACAAATAATCATTCCAATATTGCATTCCTAAGTTCATCCAAATGCTAGAAATGGAATCATCAAATTCATTCCATTCCATTAAGAAATAGGAAAGAAAACAAAATATTATTTTCATTCCCTATTCCGACGTACCAAACACCCCCTTAGGGTTTTTCTTTCTTATTTTGTTTACCCTTTAAAAAATAAAACAAAAATAAGAAGCGACTTCAAGTCATTTTCAAATAATTAATAAAAATCAATTTTTCGAATAAAAATGGAGCTCGCCATCGAGTGGGAAACGCATGAGCCGAAATGCGGAGTCCACACAAACATAACATCGGCATTTTTCATATTACTATCAAATATTATTTTTCTTAACATTTTGTTTTCTTTCCTTAGTACTATCCCAAAACCAAACATAACTTAGCATTTTATTCTTTCCTTATCATCTTTTTGGAATTGCATAATTTTTTTTTTATTTTCCCTGTTTTTCTTCTATTTTCTTTTTTCAAATTTTCTCAAAACAAGCTATATATATGCTAAGGCGAAAAATTATAAATAAGACCTTCATTTAACTTATCATGCCGATATAAATAATATTAGCCATTTATTTATGTAATAAATACTTTACTTAGAAATTAATTATTCGCTATTCATACTAAAATTTTTGTTCATTTATAACACTCTTAAAAGGAACAAAATCAATAATAAAAAGAAATAAAGAGCATTTTATCAACATTCATATTAATTAGTAATAATGATAATAATAAATAAAATAACAAGACAATGAACTGTTTTCTTGAAACCGATCAAACTGCTTCTCTAAAACAGACATAGTAACAGTATAATATTAATTTTTTTCTAGTTATATATATACTTATAATTTTTTTAAGTAAATTATCTTACCTTATATATTCAATTTATTGCTTTTTTTGTATTATAGTCCATTTGAAGACTATTTTAATTATTATTTAAATTTTGGTATAAAAATATAGGAAATAAAATTTCAAAAATGAAATAATTTAGAGAAAAAATAAATAAATTTGGAGTAAGTTCAATCTATTCTAGCTCTAGCAGGATTTGACTAGTGGTAGCTCAAGTTAAATCCAAATTTTTAAAAATGATAAATTGTAAAATTCATCATTATACTTTGATTTATATCTCAATCTAACATCTATTTTTCTTTCTAAGCAATATCAATAATAAATTATGTCTAAATTTCCATCCCTCCTTTTAAAATTATTTTAAAATTTTTTGTGAGATACTGATTAAAAAACCTATGTGACAAATATGTTAACTAAAACCACATGAATATAAAATAAAGAAAAACGTGAAATTTTTAACGTGGTTTGTCGATTAATATGATCTTTACGTCTATGAAGTACATCAACACTCAACAATCCATTAATAAAAAGAAAAGAATGATTGGAATGGTGAAGTTCTTAAAAAAAAATCTCTCAATTACGATTGCGCTTTCTGAAAGAAAAAAAACTCAAAAAATTGTAATAGGATTAAATATATAATGAGCAAAATCGTCATTCACCACATAAAGAAAATTTAAGGTTATTGTCTGTTCAACCGAGCTCATTGAGCAACTCGATCTCTTCAAAAGTCCATCGAAGCTCAATCTCCACATCCCAAAGCGCAATAAAACTGATTCAAACTTCATAATATAAAACTTCATAATTCATCAATATATATAAAATTTTGGATTTATTTATTTATTTTATGAAAATTTTAAATAAAATCATTTTTTTATAACTATATAAAATTTAAAATTTAGGAATTAAATGAAGGCGGGGTATGGTAAACTTTGTTTTGTAATTCATAATAAAATAAATAAATAAATTTATGTGAAAATTCTATCCAAACCTTTGAGATCTAGTCGTGTCTAATGGTGTCGGCATCCCTTATCGAAACGCGTGACGAGAAATCTAGACAAGCCACATCACCCTACCAAATTTCCACAACACTGGGACCCACACATGACAAGGAAAACTTAATACCACCGTCTATAAGTGGAACCAGGCAATTGCTAGCATTCTCCACCTCATCATACATGTGGGCACCACCACATTCGAGTCTCTCCATTTTTGTCATTTTCTGCCTCCCACCACGTCATCCGTTCCACGTGAACGACACTTCGTCGACTTTTTTTTTTCTCTTCGTCGACTTCGTCATCCGTTCTGTCAATTGGGTCTCCCCGTCAAGTACTTTAAAACCCAAAAATTAAAAAATTGTAAATATTTCAAATCTATTCAAATCTTTTTAAGTTATTTTTAAAAAAATTAATTTATTATTAACTTCATAACAAATAATAACAAAAATAAAAAGAGTTAATTATATTTTATCCTCCTATTTTTCTCATTTTATTTAAAAACAATTCTTAATTTATTCCTCATCTTAATTTAAGTCACATCTCCTCTAGAATTAATTTGAAATTTCTTCAAAATACCTATTTTTCTATGAGAATGAATATGAATAAAAATAATAAATAAATAATAGAAAAATATTCAATAAGATTTTGAATTATTTTAAATTAAATACATTTAATCAAAACCTCAACACTATAAATAAAATTAATTCTTTATTTTTCAAATTTATTAAATTTTTACATTCCATGTTTTTTCCAACGGCATTTATTTTTATACATTTAAAAATATGAGGTGAAGTCAAGCTATTCAACAAATTTGAAAAAACTAATTATTACATTTTTAAAAAATAAAAAATTCTAAATTACTTTTTAAATTATAATAAATAATCATTCAAATACTAATTATAAGCTTCTAAAACCATCCAACTCATACTTTTCTTCCTCCATACTTTAGTTATCACTTTTTATTACTTTCTCCATCACTCTATCTATTAATAATCTCATTTTATTATTTAAAATTTTCAACTTTTGAATATAATAAACTAATAATATTACTTTACACATGTATCCAACTATACCTATTATTTAATCACTTCAACTTTTACAATTTCTTACGTCTTCAAGTATTTTTTCCTTATAAAAAATAAATACTTGATATTTTTTAAAATTTAAAAAAAAAATAAAAAATCACTTTTTTTATTTTATAATATATCACCAACAAACAAGTAATAATAATAAAAAAAATTGATTAATTAAAAAATTTAGAATCTGTTTTCAACTTATTCTCTATAAATAATTTTTAAAAATAAGGTAAAATTGAAAATAATTTTTAAAGAATAAATAAAAATTATTTTCAAACATTTTTTTAAAACAAAAGAAAAATATGAACCTTATAGTCATGTTTTTCAAAATTTATTTTTAAGTTAAAAAAATAGTTTTTAAAACAAGTTTTACACTAATCATATAATTTAAATAATTTAAAAATATTAAATTTAAATATTATGTAAAAAAAAAAAAAAAATCCCTTTACCTTTATTTTCCTTAGGGTGGTAAGAAAGGAAAGAGCCCAAGTCAACTCCACCAAGACAATAGTGGAAAGATTTCAAAAAATTTTAGAGAGAGAAATTGTTTCATCTTATCTTTTTATTAACTTATTAAGAAAAAAATGAGCCGTTGGTGGAGTGACAACTAATTGAATTATAATAATAAAAACTATATGAAACTAAATACATATTCAAAAGCCTAAAGCCCTCAAAGCGGCAAGCAAACGCGGAACATTTCTCGAAACTACGTCGTTTCAGTCCTCCTTTGCTGCTCATCTCGAAAATTCCTTGAGTCATTTTTGGCGATCCCAATGCTTTCTGTGTACAGTCGTTCAGGTGGTGATGGATTGTTTTTTTAAAAAAAATTTGGAGTAATTTTTTATTAATTTATGGTTTTTTAAGGAAAGGGCATTGGTTTTTTTTTTTTCATTTTTATTAGATCTGTTGTTAGATTGTTGACGCTTGTGTCGGATTCTCTGCGATTGAGATCTGTTTCTTTTCCTCTACAGAATTCAGTTCATATGAGAATTTTGGGTTTTCGGAGGTGGGTAATCTTTGAATTGTTGATTTATGTTGTGTTTGGGTGCTGGGAAAATTGAGGGAAGAAAGGAAAGGAAAAGGAAAGAAAAAGAAAAGAATTATTTTTTAAATTTCTTTTTGTTTGGTGGTGTTGGGGTTGTCGATTCAATTCGGGAGATTCGTTGGGGGAAGGATATGGGTGTGTTGTGTTCCAAGTCGAGAAAGAATATGATGGGTTTGGAGACTGAATTGATTTTCTTTTTGTTTTTCTTGCATTTCGCAGAAGCCAATCACACCTAAAATGAATGTCTGTAATGGAAGTAAAGTGGTCAATTTGAGTCATTTTACCATCAATCTTGGTGAAACAGTGTTTCTTGTGAACAAAGGGTGAATTTGCTTGCATTGAAAAATACCCATTTGAAATCCCCTGAATTGGGTGTGGATCTGAGCTTCATTCATAAGCTACATACTTGTATTTTCTCGGGAAATGTTTTCTTTATTGCTTGTGTAAGCAGATTCAAAAGTCTTTAGCTTCAATGACATACCAAATGCATTTTATATTATGTGGAGAACATGCCCATTTCTGTATATTTAGAATGTCTTTTTGGTAATATTCAAATATACCCTTTACATATATGCATTTGAATTTTAGCAGTATTTTCCTTCATTCAAAGAGTAGATACTTTTGTGTGTGTGTGTGTGTGTGTGTGTGTGAAAAGGATATCCATTACATGTATGCTTGAATGCCCATTTCAATGTACTGAATTTGACCTGGATTAGAGCTTAATTTGCAACCAAGGAACTTCTAGTTTTTGGGTTATTTTTATGGAGTATATTATATATCATACATGTTGGAATTACGAAATAAAGGCTGAGTCCTTTGTCTTGTTTGGTGTAGGTGGAGGTGTTTCTCATTCTTTTACCTGCTCTGGTTCAGCAGTAGTATGAATTGATGTACGATGCAGAGATCACGTAGAGCTCTTCTGCAACGAAGAGCTTTAGAGAAAGCTATCATTGGCCGGAGTCGGTTGTATAAGGTTTCATTGTCTTTGGTCTTTGTGTTGTGGGGCCTTGTCTTCCTTTTGAGCTTATGGATCAGTCATGGTGATGGATACCAAGGTGAGTCTCCATTTGAATTTCCTTTGTGTTAATATTGAATTCTGGAAAATTGTTTGAATATATATACCAATTGAACCCAAGCTTCTCTTTATAATGTTGTATTGGATGATTTATATAGATTTATACGTTTTGAGTTTCTATGCTGCTTCTAAGTTGTAACAGTATTTAGGCAATCAAATTCAATGCCTGTGCTTAGCATTTTCACATATAAGATTATTGTTACATCTCTCACATTGATCATCACTATGTTGTAGACAAGTTTGATCAGTTCATCAAATTCATAAAACCAGTCAATACTGTGTTTGGATCAGTTTGATAGTGAATAGAAGTACTGCTTGAGTGATTGCTTCTCAATTATGAGGACTAGTTGTTGTGATTCACCAATCAGGCTTAACTATTCTGTAGGCATGATTATGAGAAGAGCTTAACTGTTTCTGAGAAATAGGATTCAAATTTCAAACAGACCTAAATATTGCTCCCAGATGCCACACATAGTAGAAGATTGGATCTAAAGTAGTTTTTTCTGTCAGCTGACATGCTTGAACTAACACAAGTACTCTGTGTTTCGAGAACTTTACATCTTCTGTCTTATTTTTCCATGAAGCTACTGAGCCTGGCTCAAGTGGCAAGACATTGGAGGGGGATGTGGAGCTTCCATGTACCAAAAACAAAAAAGGAAAGAGCAAGTATCTGTCCCCCCCCCCCCCCCAAAAAAAAAAGAACATACTCCATGATACATAAAATTGGTCTTGCTTTGGAATTCACCATGTGTACATATCTTCTCTCACTAGCTACTCTATATCTTTTCTTTGGATTTAAGTGAATCTTTGGGCGTTTCTAGAATGCACCATTTTTAAATGTTAGTCTTATTTTAGGAAGACAATATCTTAATTTTTAAGAATTTAATATCTGTATGCATTCTTTTCTTACTAGCCACTCTCTGCTCTTTGCATGGTTTTAGATGGATCTGGCATGCCTCTCACTGGCATATCAACTTGGGATGAAGCAAAGCAGGGCCTTAATCTAGGCTCTTGTTCTGTTGATGAACATTCTTTGATAGAAACCAATTCTGACAATTCTTATGAAGGTTCCAGAAATGATGCTGAAACTAAGGATTTCACCAATGAATTACATAGCAAAGGAAATGTAAAATCTACGTTGCCTGTTGAGGAGGGATCTGAGGTGGAGAAATCCAGTTCAGATGTAAAATCCGAAAAGGATACCCCAAAGAATGACAGGCTATCCCGTGCTGTGCCACCGGGCCTTGATGAATTCAAGAGCAAGGCAATTAGTTATAAAAGTAAATCTGTAACTGGTCAGGCTGGAAACGTCATACATAGAGTAGAGCCTGGGGGTGCAGATTACAATTATGCTTCAGCTTCAAAGGGAGCGAAGGTCTTGGCTTCTAACAAGGAAGCAAAGGGTGCTTCAAATATTTTAGGCAAAGACAAGGACAAGTACCTTAGAAATCCCTGTTCTGCTGAAGAGAAATTTGTCGTTATTGAACTTTCAGAAGAAACCTTGGTGGATACTATTGAAATTGCAAATTTTGAGCATTACTCTTCTAATCCAAAAGATTTTGAGTTGCTGGGCAGTTCGGTTTTTCCAACAGATGAGTGGGTCAAGCTTGGGAATTTTACTGCTGCAAATGTGAAGCATGCTCAGAGGTTTGCTCTTCACGAGCCAAAATGGGTGAGATATCTAAAGTTAAATCTACTGAGCCATCATGGTACAGAATTCTATTGCACACTGAGTGTTGTGGAAGTATATGGAGTGGATGCTGTTGAGCGAATGCTGGAGGATTTGATCTCTGTTCAAGATAATCCATTTGTACCTGAGGAAATTACTGCTGAGAAAAAGTCAATTCCCTCCCAGCCGGAGCCCACTGAGGGTAATAATCTGTATCAGAAACCTGTTAGTGAAACAGAATCTGACCCTCTACTTGACAAACCTGAAGCTATTAAAAGTAACATGCCAGATCCAGTTGAAGAAATTCGTCATCAACAGGTTGGAAGGATGCCTGGGGACACTGTTCTTAAGATACTGATGCAAAAAGTTCAATCACTTGATTTAAGTTTGTCTGTTTTGGAGCGATACCTGGAGGATTTGAACTCCAGATATGGTAACATTTTCAAAGAATTTGACAAAGAAATTGAGGAGAAAGATGTTCTTCTGGAGAATATAAGATCAGACATAAGGAACTTCCTTGATAGCAAGGAGATTATTGTATGTAACTCACTACCTTTTCATTTTTAATTGCTTTATTTCTTTATGATGGTTGATTTTTAACTCCTACAATGTCTCATGCTCTTGCAGACCAAAGATGTCAGTGATCTTATGTCATGGAAATCCCTTGTTTCCCTACAGTTGGATAATCTACTCAAGGACAATGCTCTTCTCAGGTCAGTTTCCTTCCCTCACCATATACATCTCATCATTTACTCTATTATATTTTATAATATGAGTTTGCCTGATGACCTTACAGCTTTTTATTTTTATTTTTATTTTTTAATTTTTGGGGGGGGTTAATTTCTTGGATAAGAAAATTTATAAGCCTCTTATCTGAATAAATTTCTTTATATTTTACTTTATAATTATAAGTGATTTTTGCTACCATGTGGGTGTTTTGGCCTCGGAAATTTTCATTACATAGAAGTGCATAATTTTCAAAATTAGGCAAAATGATCTTTTTTTTGCTAGTCTTTCTTCTGTTGGGGTTGTCTCCTATGGAGCTTTAAATTCTAATTTTTCTATAAAATTTCTTACCTAGGGTTGATGCCCAAGAGAGACTTTTTAGTGCCAAGTTTCTAATCATGCTCCAAAGAAATGATGTAACTTAACCAATGAACTTCAACAGCGTAAAACACTCCTTTAAATGAAGTTATATTAAGCCTCATATCCTAATGCCTAAGCACATGGGATAAAGGTTGAGCCTCTAGATGTGCAGTGCTTGGATATTTTTTTAGGGATAAAACCAGCTTGAATGATCCTCTGATATATGTCAATATGCTCAAAGACATCATATTTTGGTTTGGGGGAAATGCCACCCTAAAAATAAATAAATGACAAAGTCTAAAACCGTGTAGTTGATCTATTCTTATTTCAAAATATGCATGTATCCTATCAAGTTAATAAAAAATGGATACCCTAGTTTCTACTAAAGAATGGCTTTAAAACTCGAAAACCCCCTAACAAGGCTCTTACACTTAGTCCCATTGAATTTGAAATTTAAAAGATGTTGAGAGGCATGAAGTGAAACATTCCAATTAAAAGAGGTTTGAACTTAAATTTGTCATTAGTTTTTGCATATAAAATAAGAGAAGCCCAGGCTTTTGAGGATATAATGCTGTGTTCAATAAAACGCTTGTCTCAAAATCATTAGAGAGACGAAGAGGAGAAATTCTTTAGGTGTTGAACTGCTTCCCTTACTATTTCTTCTGTAAATATACGTTGGTACTATTATTGCTTAATCAATGATTTGTAAGGCTATGTTTGATTCCTAGAAAGTTTGAAGGAAAGAAAAAGGTAAGGAAAAAATTATAAAATTTGTATCTTATTTGATTGTGAATGGAAATTTGAAGAAAAGAAAACTATATTTATGAAAAATGTGCTTTCTCTAGACCTCCCTCACCTTCTTCCAAGGCAAATCATTTTAACATTTTCCCTTCTCGCTTCCTTAACACTTTCCCTGAACCAAACATAGCCTAACGACTTCCTGATTTTCTCAAATTGTCGCTTATTGTTAGGTGTCGGGTTTGTGGGTGTTTTTGGGTGCTAATTGTTGGAATTAACTTGCAGAGCGGAGGTCCAAAAGGTTCAGGAGGACCAGACACACATGGAGAATAAGGGTATTGCAGTGTTTCTTATATGCCTAATTTTCGGATTCTGGGCTTTTGCGAGGCTATTGGTAGATATGATGTTGAGTGTTTACATGGCGGTGAGTGTTAATAATAGATCAGATAAATCCAGGAATTTTTGTGGGACGAGCTCTTCCTGGGTATTCCTGCTATTGAGCTGTAGCATTATTATTGTGATCCTGTCATTATAATTATGGTAATATATTTATATATCTATATATCAATTTTCCTCAGCCTTATTTATAAAATTATATGTGACTATGATCTGGGATCATGGGTTGAATCAAAAGATGGTATGGGTACCTTGAATAATGATCATATTTTTCTGATAACTATGCCATAGTGTGGGCTTTGGGGGGTGGGTTTGGAGTCTCTCTTTGAGCGTGATTTTGGATGAAAGGTTTTAATGTTTCATCGCTTTTATTTACATGTATTTTCTTTGGAAATGCTTTTAAGGTGGATGGATTAATGTTTAGATATGAACTAAGAGCCCGTTTGATTGTGATTCTAGAAAGTATTTATAACCTTTCTAACATTTAAAAAAAAAAATTGTCATTAAAGAATTAGAGTTCGTTTGACAATGATTTTAAGAAACGCTTTTAAACTTTCTGATACTTGAAAAATTTTATCTTTCATGTATTAGAAAAGTTAAAAACACTTCTTAAAATTACTATCAAACCTATATTTTGAAAGCTTAGAAATGTTTATTAAAATTATTGTCAAATACATTTTAAGAGTACATTTGATTGTGATTCTAAAAAATGTTTTTAAACTAAAATGTGTTTTTTTTTTTTAAATGTTTGGTAAAATTTAGAAAATACTTCTAAAAATAGTAAAAATTATTTGTAGTGTTGAAAAATCATATTTTATAAAGAAATATCTAATAGGTGATTTTTATTAAAAATGCTTTTAGATAAAATATTTTTATTAAAAATATTTTAAATAAAAATATTGTTAAACACATTCTAAAAAAAATTTAATTTTATTTATATTCCTGGTGTTTAACGGGATACATTAACCCACTGATGGCTTTAAATTTATTCCGTTAGTACCTTAATAGATATTTTGTTTATAAAATTTATTTTTGATATAAAAACATTTTGGTTATTAAACACATTTACCAAAAGAAAAATTAAAAATAAATTTTTATTTTTAAAATGAAATATTTATAAGAATGTTAATTAATGAAATTTGAAGCAAATTGTCTTATACTAAACCCCATGAAATTAACTCAAGTACAAAAATGTTTTGATTTTTTAAAAACATAAATATATAATAAAAATGTGATTTTTTCTATTTTTTTTATATTGATTTTCAGAAATTTATCATACCAATAATTTACCATACTAGTTTTTACAAAAATGAAAATCATTCCCATTATGAAATATTTTCAACCTCCTTCAAAATCATTCCAAGTTCTTTGAGGACAATGCTGCAAAATATGTGCAGAAAAAAAGACCTGACTTCTCTCATTTGTATAAATATTGATAGTATTATTTTCTTCAATATTTTTATAATATTCAACATTTTCTCCATTTGTTTCATCTTCCGCCTGTTCTGTTTGAACACTGATCAATAGAAAAAGGAAACTCTGAATATACCAACCACTCCATGGCATGAAACAAACGGCTATAAAGCTTGGATTCTAATAAAACGAGCGGTCAGAAAATAAATGAGATTATCATCATCACACTAAGAATCTGAACCCCCAAAGGGTAACAACCATTAAGTAATTGGTTTCTGAGTACCAAAACAAGGGACTTTTAAGTGGTAATATGGGTGTGTCCCGCCTTCAAAGAGGCCATAATCCAAATGTTACAGAAATGAGAATGGAATACATGCAAATTACATCTCTAGCTTCCAAAAATGAGTGAAACCCCAAAATAGAAAAGAAAACCTCCAAAAGAAAAATATTGAATAGAGGAATATAATGATAAATGGATTTCAAGTATGCCTTGAATCCAATGTGGGCACGTCGTAAAAAAAACTGATATTATGGGACTGTAGCCTTTTTATGTACACAAGCACCCTGTTTTACTCTCTGTAGATTCTGCAATAGAATCTGAGCTTTGGCCAAATGCTGGGATCATGAAGTGCAAAGAGCAGATCTTTGGCCACAAGGAATGTGTTGAATATATGAATGGTCAATTTGATTGGTCCGACTTCTAAAAAAATTTGTAACCTGAGGAACCTGACGGGGGTGGTGCTGGCGGCCGCCGGTTGGGAGTACGGCGGCTGGAGTTTGAGCCGGAGCTGACATCACCATTCTGTGCTGGGTCACTGTAATGCCGACTGTGACCATTAGAACCAGATCGAGACAAATCAGAGCTGTAGTCAACAGGTCCATTGGCTGCAGCATCAAATGCTGATCTCCAGTCATCACCACCGGATGGACCACTGGTTTTTGGGCTGCTTTCTGCAAATGAAGTAAAAACCAAATTTTTCAGAATTTCAAATAGGGGGATTCCATGGACCACAGTGAAATGGAGAGTTCGTAAAATGAAAAAGGAAAAGACACGGAAATTTGAAAAGCATAATGAGAAAGGGAAAAAATGAAACTTTTAACATAATTGTACTAACTTGAAAATGATAGCTAGATTTGCTTCCCTAATATTAGTTGTAAGAGTAAAAAGAAATGACTAAGTTCGAACAGATCAAGATATCCTAGGTCCAATAGCTACAATCATGATTAGATGTTCAAGCCAAACCCTATCTTCCTATTAAATGGACCTAAAGTTCCTAGCAAAAGCCGTCCTCGTTGAACTCATCAGCATCCAAAAACACAAAAAGATACCATTCATTTTACAAAATTCATTTTTTTCTAGAATTGAGAATAAAGTTCTTCAAGCCAAGAGACTTGTTTGATTATGTTTTCCAAAAACAGTTTCTCTGTATATGTTTCCAAAAGCAGTAAGAGCGAGCATTAATTCATTGATCCCTGTGTGTTCTGATCTATTCTGAAATCAGCCACATTTGTATACAAGTTTTATCAAACCGAAGACAAAAAAAAGTCAGTGTTTTCTTCCTTATCCTAATAATAGTTTGAAATTCTTGGACTTGATGCAGAAATTAGCAAAGAGAGAGCTAGGAATTTGTGTTTAAAAAGAGGCAATGGAGGCATAAACTTCATATACTTCCCATTTCATACCTGCTCCACCAACACCATTTGACCAGCTAGAGGCAGCAGCTGCCCGATTGTCATGAATGCTGAGTTGGCGAGTTAGTTTTGAAAGGAGGGAGGACTGCTTCTGGTAGCGCTCCCTCCTACGCTTTACATTCTGATCCTCTAGAAGGAGCTCTTCGATCCTTGCTGTGCTTTGTGCGCTGTCCAGACAAACAGAAAGGAGACATGATATATTTCCTAGGACAGTTATAATAAAGAACTTCATTTGATCAATCATTGCATACACAAAGAGAATTCATGCCATTGGCATAGAGGGGAGAGCAGAAAAAATGACTCTCAGGCCTGCTAGTGCATGGTACTGACTAGGATCAAATTCCACCTTTACATTATACAAATAAAAAGTAAAGGATGAGTTTGTGTATGGATTGTTTATTTATATGGGAATATCTCTTTACCTGATTGAGCTGTACAACTGATTTAGCATGTCTTCCTTAGCTTTCTCAACTTGGCAAAGAACAACTGCCTGCCAACCAATCGACCACATATTCAAGCATTTGTAAGTGACCAGATGTAAAGATGCAAAAATGAGAATTCAGGGACAAGTGCTTACTTTAGGGACATTAGCAGCCAGACTGTTTAAAACCGCTTCAACATAGCCACGCACTTCTTGAGACATCCATCGAAGTTCTTCTTCTGGGTCGGCAGGTCTTCGGACCATTGTATCCTGAAAAGCAATTTCAGATCAACAATCATACAAGGAACCATAATATAGGGGAACTAAATTGCTTATTTAAGGCATAATTTTAAAAAAAAAAATGTCAATAGGAGCTTCAATGTCCAAAAGATAAACAGCAGTCCCAAACTAAAGAAATTTCAAAAGTTAATCTACCAATAACTAGAATCGCATCAGGCACAAGTGTCATTAAATTTTCAAGAGATTTTAGCATTTAAACACAATTCACAAAGCCGAAGCATATACACTACAAGAGACAGCAGGCAGAAGGCACAAGTGAAAAACTCACCAGGGAACCATCAGAAAGACTTTGCCGCATGGTAAGACCACCTTCAGTGGATGCCCCTTTCATTTGACCCCCTTTGGAAGGTTGAATAACACTGCTTATCTTGTTTACCCATTCAACTTTATCTGCCATACTCTCTGCCTTAAGCACCACAGCACTGTGGGCTGCAAGATTAATTAAAAATTTGTTTTATTTAAAATTGTAAGTCAAAACAAAAACCAGAGGACTATCCACCTAAGTAGAGCACAATGAACTAGGACAAGAACAAACCTTTCAAAACTGTTTTATATGGAACCTTGCTCGTTATCTTGAAAACAAGACTGGTGTTCTTTCCTGAATCAGGCCCATTGGCCTTCTTATCCTTTGAACTTTTTCGGGGAGGTTCTTCCTCATCTGAAACCTCTTCTACGTTACATTCCTGCACGGCACATAAATGAAATGAGGCATGTTCAATAACTTGCACAGAAATCCAAAATTTTAATAATAATCCACTCTATAGCAAGAATGCATTTTTATGGTCATAATATAATTATTCTTATCAAAACATGGTAGTCACAAAGGCAATGTAAAATAAATCAAAATTATTTAAAACACTCCTACTGAAAACAAAATCCAGCATACAGTGTATCACAATTGGTTTTCCATCCATGCCTAGTGTTTGGATAAGGAAGGTTATGACCCAATTTATCAAAAAAAAAAAAGGTTATGACCCAATTTTCAAAAACGTTTAGGAGCCTATTTGCCTGTTTAAAATAGGGACAAGTCTCAAATTTGTGCACGTAGATAAATATAAAGGAAAAGGTTCTCCGGTATCTAGTAAACTTTTCAAGGAACCAACCTGGTTCCATGGTTCATAACCTTTCAAGGTTCCAGCTTGGTGCCATGGCTCATAACTAATTTTAGTATAAAAATAAATTTTAGTATGGTAAGATGTATAGGAATAAAGGAAAGTGGTTGAGGTGGGGATGTGAGAGGTTCTAGGTTAAAGTCCCAACATAGGCCAAAGCAAACCTTTAAAAAAGGGAAAAACCAAAATGAAAACAAACAAACAAAATATATATATGTGTGTGTGTGTGTGTGTGTGTGTGTGTGTGTGTGTGTGTGTGTGTAAATACAATAAGAAATTTATCAAAAAAATATGTATATAAATACAATAAGAAAATAGAGAGTACCAATAATGACCCTAATTTCCTTAACTAATGGAACCACTAAAATGAAATTCAAAACGATCCACCCACTGTTAGTTTCTTAGCTATAAGAAATACTTTATGAAAGGATTTCTCATTGCAATGTACCACTTTTTATGACATAGTGTGATGATGAAAGAAGAATGCAAGAAAAAGAGGCAAACAGTCTTGTCACTCATTTTGCACAAAAAGCAAATATCCAGAGAGAGAGGTTTCCTTTCTCTTGAATCTCAAAGCATTGAATTGATGTTCACCTCATCGTGAGCTCTCAACCAAATCAAAACACTTGAGGAAGAAACTTTTCCTTCAAAATCATTTTGGCAGGGAGCAAGCAGTTGTGCACACTTGAATCAAGAAACTATGAAATGTAAACAACAATTACACAAGAGTGCCACTATTTTCAAGAAACAAACAGAGATGATACAAAAAGTCCAAAATGATGGTCAACTCTTCAAGAATATTCAAGTAAGGTCATTTCCGAAACTTTTCTATCCTAGATACTACTTTAAAAAATTAAATTTCCAAAGAGCAATCAAGAAAAAAGCTGTAGAAAACATTCACTTGTTATAATTCAAAAAAAAATGGAGTGGGCATACACACTCAGATATATTAGCATCCAATATAAACCCAACTTTGCTTTCAATATTTACAATGGTTAAAATTTTGGCCACAACAGAACAAAAAATTCTGGTTATTGGTATTTATTGCAATCCATACCTCTAAAGTGATGACACCACGGAAATGCCTTTCCTCTTGCTTTTTGGTGTAACCAAGCTGTGAAACAAAAAGACAACCATATTGATGAAATACGGCACTCTGTCATTTTAAAATTCAATGATACATTTGATGGAGACAAAAATGGTGCAAACAACCAATGAAAGAATACAAAAAGGGTACATCCAGTGATGAACTGATACTTTACTAACCTTGCCAGTCTTTTCATTTAAAACAAACCATCGCCTGCTCCATCCATTAGTTTTTTCACTTTTCTTCAATAGAAAGCCTGTATATGTATAAAGTAAAAGGTTGGAGAGAGAGAGAGAGAGAGAGAGAGAGAGAGATGTTGATACAAGAGAAGATGCACAATACATGCCATTATACATGTAAGGGTGACTTCAGATATCCTTGGAAGCTTGATAACGTGATATAACAGATTCAAGAATTGGCTAGAAGTTCATACACACAGATTGTAAATTATCAAAACAGATTCTATTTTATATTATATTCCTTAGAAATATATAGTTGTACCAGTAAGCATCAAGTTCTGCACATGCCTGTACAGATACGACAACCACAACAAATATCAAAAAGGTATCCATGTGCTCAGCCCACACAGATCATTTCAATTGACAAACAAATAAGGAAATACCAATCAAAGAAAACTTAAACATGACCAAAAAGGAAAGGTATAGAAATGACTTAGAACCTCTGTAACTAGAAAATTTTTCCTCAAAAGCTGAAGCTACCATATAGAAACATACTACCATTTAAGGAAATGTTACATCCCCAAATGTTATTGCTTTTTGGGATCTTTGATGCTATAAAAATTAACACAATCCTAAGAGGGGTCTAGCCATTATATAGGGAAACACACACACCCCACAAAACACTGAACTGAGGATCCTCAAAAGTAGAGACAAAAGCAACTCACTATCAGTAAAATTACTAGCCTAATACTGAGCTGTACAGAAGCATACCTGCTGTGATCTCACCACCAGGACCAGCTATCTTCAAAGCTGAGCCCTCTTGTGTTTCTTTTTCTGACTGACCAGATTTATCCTTCATTGATTTCAAACTTCCTCCGGATTGCTGACCACCAGTTTGAGGACTAGTTGCCTAAGTATAAGGCCATAGTAGACAGTAAGAAGGGGATTATTTTTGACAAATGATTGGAAAGGAACTAAGAGAAAGGAGGCATTAACTCCATCAAACTACGATGATTTATACAAAGAAAAGAACTGCATCATAACAAGATGACCACTCATGCAACTTTGGTAACTCAGCAATATTTTTAAAATAATTCTTACTCATATTTGGATTAGAGAAAAATATTATACCCTATTCAAAATCGATTGCTCTGCCTCATGTCCTTTTTTTGAGGATCGGTTCTTCAGCTCTTCTTCCCGTCGCTGTCTCTCCATCCTAATATAAATTAAGCACATAAATCAAATAGATAAACCGTAGGCAAACATAAGCCACTCAATATATTGAGATCACTGGCATTATAGCATACATGTAAACAGCAGCATATGACAATGGCAAACCAGGAAGAGATGGCGAGATGGAGAGAGAGAGAGAGATGAATAAATCCATCAAACAAGGTATTTTTAATTCCTAAACATGAGGTGAAAATCCATCAAATAGGATGTATTAAATTTGTAAACATGAAATGGCTACTCTATGATTTTTAAGTTCGACAGTCTAAAACATAGATATGGCCTAAGAATGTTTTTTTTTTAGTTTACTGAAACAGTAACAATAATAGCTCAAAAGTTTCTACTTGTTGACAATGGATCCAAAATATAGGCTTATATCATATTCCCAGTACCTTCTTTGCACCAAACGAATGAAGTGTTGAGGGGGCACAAAAGCTCGCTCCATATCCACTAGGGCAACCACCATTTTCTTAGCTTCATTCTTGAACACATCTAGTGCAGCAGTTGCAATTGCCACGACCTAATAAAAATAAAAAATAAAAAATCAAATAGATTTTTTAGGTATGAAGGATTAAAATTACGCACAATCCTGAATATATAAATAAATACTGCCAGCACAAGAACAGGTGCGCAATCAAAGAAAATATACCTCTCTCTTGAAAGGAGGATATCTCCCCAGACCTGGCGTAGCATTTGCAGCAGCAGAAACTACATCTACCAGGACACGGTGCACCTATGTTTCATAGTCATCAATATGCAACAAACACAGCAGGTGGTTAAAGAATTCCATTCAATGGGCCACATAGACATCAAATAACAAAGGGAAAAGTCAAGTATTAGGCAAAGGTTTGAGTATCATTAAAAGTATGTATAGGGTTTCCTATTTGGAAATACATACGACGGTAAAAAAGGTGGTGGCGAAATAAAGAATGAAAGATTCATTGGTAAAACTGCAGAGAGAAATGCTAGTATCTTTGAGGATAGATGGAGGTCCATGGAGGCTACTTGAAATAATTTACTCCTCGTCCTCCTTTTGAGCATCTGTCACTTATCCTTTTGCAAGTACTTCTTTGAACTTTCTATTGCTAGATAGGAAAAATGTTTGCTCCTCCAAGAGATCACCTGGGAAGACTATGTATGATTGGTTACCTCCATTAAGTTAAATTTTAAAGGTCATTCTTTAGGTAATCCTAAACAATTAGGAATACAAGCTATGGTGCAGTACAAAGGGCTTATCTAAACCTGCTGTACTGGGTTTAGCTACCAAAGGCAAAGATACTAACATTACTAGGGGGCTTACAGGGTAAATATTTGTGTCAATCCAACCTCAATTTAGAAAGAGATTTTTCTGTTGTTATTTCTTAGGCCGCCTGTTAGAAGAGAGGCTCATAGAAGTTAAATGATTGTTTTCACAAAATGGGATGCTCTTATCTTGGGTTCCTTTGCTCAGCTAATCAAGCTAGAACAATTACCCAAACAAGGAGCAAACCAGTTAGTTTATTCTATTGGAGGCTTCTTTCCTCCCTAATTGCATAGAGCATTTGTAATGTGCGCATATTCTTTTTCTGCTTATAGTTTGTGCATACATTTCTATTCTCTGATTAGCTTGCACATTCCAGAAGGTTTATACATCCAACTTTTATTTTCCATTCAATGTAATGAATATGTTTGTTTTCAATTAAAAAAAGAAAAAAAAGTTGTCAAATTACCCCTCCAGAATGGCTATAGTTTTTCTAGAACAAAGAGGGTTGTGGCAGTATCATCAAGTTATCAGGGGTGAAATTTGAATTATGGTATCAAAGAGGAGCATGAAGACTGAACATTTACACAAAGAAGGCAGAAGCAGCAAAGCATCTGAAATATCAAAAGCAACTCTGCAAGGCTATTCAAATCCATTCTTCAAAAGAAGGGGAAACTCAGAACTTATGAATAATTATCCTTACCTCATCAACACAAAGCCGTGATGGCTCTTTTGCAAGCTCCAAGACACCTTTTATTAACGATCTCAAACCTTTCTCAGGAGATATAAGATATGGTTGATAACCATCAGCTTCTAACACAATCTGTGACCAAATGGGGGAAAATCACTCAAAGTAATTAGACCTCAAAAATAATCCAAAATATAGTATAAAATTGAGACCGAACAACACAATGATAGATACCCTTTTGACATTGTTGATGTCAAAATGCCTGTCTAAAGGGAGCTGCTTGATCCTGTTAGGAAAATTCCCCTCAAAACTGGCTACAACCTTCCAACCAGCACCCTGCCACGTAAATGTAACATATAAAATTTAAGAACGAATAATCATAGCACTAAATATTGCTATAACTATAAGTACAGGATAGGAAAGAATTATGATATTGAATTCCATTGCAGGGTTTATCATACTATGAGAATGATAGGACAGTGGCGTGCTATGAATGCCATTGAGCAGTTTATAATACTGTGAGAATGATTCAAATTCCCACCATGACTAATTCAATTTCTCATAATCCTAGAAACTCAAGGTCAGAAATTTTCTAGTCAGGCAGAGTTACAAAAAAGAGGCTAACCTGCTCATCTGCCTCCCTCTTTTTTTCAATCTCATTCTTATTAAAACAGGTTATCAAAAAAAAAAAAATGCAAAAACACTTTTGACATCCATCTGAGAAATCCCAAAATATGTGATATAAACATGGCAGCTCAAAACCATATTCCATGCAAAAACAGAAGAAAGAGATATATGCTTTCATAGTTACAACAATGCTACCACTCTTTTTCACATACATCTGAGAAATCCCAAAACATGTGATATAAAAATACAATCTATGCGCCACTACTCCTAAACTGTTCATTCCTTCTCAATTTTTGACTGAACGATACTGAGAAAATGGGGTATTTGTTCTAACCAAGCATTCCTTTGCAATAGCAGAATTCTCTGAAAACCACCTTCCTTCTTCTTCTTTTTTCTCTCTTTTTCTTTTCTTTTTTTTTTTCTGATGGGCAATTTTCTTCATTTCATACTCTGAAAACCAAAGATCATCTCATCTATACATTTTCTAACCTCTTTCATTTTAATATCCATTAACAGATTTGTATGAGCATTTTTGGCAGTAAGGAGGTATATTCTTCCCTAGTTTTGCATATAACAATATTAGTATTTGCAAGAGAATGTGCACACATTAAAAAATTGACTCACCTCACCCCCTGCAATGTGCAGGAGGAACTTATCCTCAAATTCACGGCAAAGTTCCAAAGCTATAGCCCTAGTGCCTTCAGAACTATGGACCATTTGTTCACCAAGCCTTGCTAACTCATCCCCAACTATTTGGGACTTTCCTTGTAACCTACAGAAGGGTAAAGAAATGGAGATATTAGGAACTCAAGGAGAATAACTGTCATAGTCCGGAGACGAAAAATCTATATGTGTTCCTGAGCTGTGGTATCAGAAGAAGTTTATGACCAACTGATTAGAAATGAGGTATCATATCAAAGTTGTAGTAGTACACTGAGATATGGAATTGTTAACAAATGAAAACCTATCCGATGCAATGGGTCAAGTGGGATGTGAGCAGCACTCTACAATGCAAATACTCACAGAACTTGAATCAGAAAATACTATTGTACAAGAGAGGCAAATATGATTACCAACTTACAGCTTCAGTAAGTTAGAAAATTTGTTTTATCATTTTTACATATTTTAAAACACAAAATCGCTTGGTGAACATTGTCTTTGAAAAGATGTCTATGAAGAAATTTTCAGTCACTTATCTTACATCCTAAATCCATTATTTAAAAATTGTTTTTTAAAAAAATAAACTATATAGAGGCAATGCTTTTATCATACAAAGTAACCATATTTCAGTAAGTTAGAAAATTTGTTTTATCATTTTTACATATTTTAAAACACAAAATCGCTTGGTGAACATTGTCTTTGAAAAGATGTCTATGAAGAAATTTTTAGTCACTTATCTTACATCCTAAATCCATTATTTAAAAATTGTTTTTTAAAAAAATAAACTATATAGAGGCAATGCTTTTATCATACAAAGTAACCATATTTCAGTAAAAAAAAAATGACGGAAAGGGACATTACATGAAAAGAAAAAAGAAGAGAACCAGTAGAAAAGACAAAAGAAAAAAATATATATTGAACAATTTCTCAAAAACATGTACCCAGAAAGGAGGTTTGGAAGTCGGACTTTCATACGACTGCGTATTTGCTGAGCCAGGGCATCCACTAAAGCTATTCTGCCAAGCTTACTTTGAGGGGCTCCAGTCAGTATGGATTTAAGACTCTCACTCTCAGCCCTCCAAGCAGTTTCTAAAGAGTTCTCAGAACCAACAGATCCAGACTGTGCAGAGGCAATTGAAACAGATTGCCCAATTAAAGCAACCCATGGCATTTCAGATGTACTTCTAGGACCCTGATTTAACAGGAGAGCCTGAACAGCAGCAAGGATTTTCTGGTCTGATGCAGCTTGATCTATTTTACTAATTACACCGATTGTTCTTGTACCTACATACAAATAAATTAATTAATTAGATAAGAAAAAAAAATGAATAGAAAACTCATTTTAAAAAATATTGAGATTACCATCTCCATCATATTCCTTGGCAATTTTGAGAGCTCGAGATGAAGCAATTTCGGGTGCCTGGGCAGCAGGTACAATAACCAGCAAAATGGCATCATTGTGCTGAGCATAGTCACTCACCTAAAACAAGAGGACCAGCCAAAGCATTATTAACACTATTATTTATGGCTTTGAGCATACAAATTTAGCATCCATCATATACAATAAGTAGACTAGATAATCATATCACCAAGAATACTAAAGAGAAATCAATAAGATAAACTGATAAACTGATGCCTAATATAAATTGAGACCACATCCACTCCCAAAAACTTAAGCTAATGGGGGGTAGAGGTAGCCCCACACATAAGGCCCAACCAATACTGGTAATTAACTAATGTAGAACATTGGACTTCCGTTTGTCCTACATCAGACACCCTCACTCAATTGTTGAAGCCCACATCAGCAAGCACAAGGTGAGCTTGGCCAAAACTCACTCTAATACCAAATGATATGGGACCACATACACTCCCAAAAGCTTAAGCTAATGGGGGTATTAGTCCCACATATAACGTCCAACCAACGTTGGTAATCAACTGATGTGAGACATTAGACTTTTGTCCGTCTTACGTAAATGCTCAGCCATACATAAATCTCTAAATTGTGATGTGGAATAGAACAATAGCCACCACTTACCAATGTCTCATCCATAATCCGTTGATCCAATCCAGGCAAATCAACCAGTTTCAGAGGAGGTGCTGTGAATAAATCGTGTTAGATTAGAAATTAAAGAACTAGACCAAAATGAACAAACTAAAAATTATATGTAAAAAGCCAATGATCTCAAACTAAAGTTGAAGTTAACTTGTAATCATTTTTTTAAGAAAGAAAATGCAATCAACAATAGACTGCCTACATGTGCACGTTGCTAAAACTTTTTTCCAGTCTATATAAGGCAAGCAATGCAAAGGACCATATCAGCATTCAGGGCTTACCAGACAATAATTCTTGTTACTAAACTATCTAGTTGTAGTTATGTTACTCTAATTGCACATGCTTCCACAGAAGGTAACTCCATATACTTGCATTTCCAATTTTCATGTATATCCCTAAGATAAGTAAATGCTATTAATGCAATACTTACAAAAGTTTATATACAATTCCAATTTGATAATAATGCAATCTCTCAGAAAACTAAGCTATAGAACCCACACATCTATCCAATGATTAATAAGAAAAGACTCCAAACCATCCAATATTACCAACCTGTACTTGTCCGTAGCTTCAAATATATTTCATCTCGGCTCTTGCCTGAGGCACCCTTACTCAGCCTGTCCTGGAGAGAATGTCGAAGAGCACCTGCAATAAGACAAACAGAGAAGTTAAATAACAACCATAACAATCCAATAATGCATTTTCAAGGTTCTTCATAAATCAAGAATGCATCCAAATGGAAAGCTAATTATTAAACTCAACCATGGTGCAAATTCAGAAATCTCCCCTCATGCTACTGGCTATATGCCTGACCTTCTATGTCAGTATGCTTTTGCCTTCAAATCTAACAGCCTTTAACACCTTAACTTCATGCACTTAAACATTCTTATTGTCCCTAATTTTTCAAACAAGCAGAAAATAGTATTATATTTTTATCGCATGGTCAACTTTTCTCAAATCACTACATAAGTGATACCAATATCATAAAGTTAACCTAAAGGAAACTTGGAAATAACTATAAATAATGAAATTCAATTCAATGGGTTTGATTAAGTTACACTTTGATAGGTTTGCTCTAAGTAACCCCAGCCAGCTAGGAATTTGAGGTGTGATTTGGGATCACCATAATAAAGTATTGAAAGCCTTCTCTAAACCAGTTTGAGAGGGATTGGCTGAGATAGAGATTTTAGCTCCTTTGGAGGGTTGTCACAAGCCAAGGTTTGGAAATACAACATGTGGCTTCTTTGAATCCTAGATCTACCTAGCACCTTTGGTTGTTCCTTCTCTTGGTCCCTATGTTCAGTTAATGATATTTCGGATCAATTAGACAGAACGTGGAGCCAACCAAATGGTTCCTTTTGTAAGGGATTTTTTACTCCTTTGAGTTGCATATTGTTGGCATACTATGTACAGTTTCTAGTTTGATCCTTGATTTGTATAGCTATCTTACTCCTTTTGTTAGGTATTCCCTTTTTTTTATCATCCTTTGTATTTTTGGAAGGATTTCTCATCCTTTGCTTGTGCTTAAAATTCATGGTTTTTCTTTTTTTGTAAGTTTTAATAATGAAAAAAAAAAATTAATCAGAATTCCATTATGTCATCATAAGACCAGTGAAGATTTCTCATACTAAGGTTCAATGAAAAAATAAGCCATGTTAAATCACTAAGCCCCTGAAGACAAAGGTTACATGGAGTTTATTAAAAGTACTAACTTGCAGAAACTTGTTGAGATTTGTTGTCAATTTGTAAGATGATCGACTTGCTGCTTAAGGAACCATCCTTTTGTAAATCAATACATATTGGAGCCCGAGTAGCACCATTTTCTCCAGTAGGCTGGATGAAAAAAAGGAAAGAAATGTCAGGATAAACAAAAAAACTTTAATCAATTCCCATGAGTAAAGATGTGCAAAATCACACAAAGTAATGTAACTTACCAAAACAGGATGTCCAATCAAACTGTTCAAAACTGCAGATTTACCAGCACCCTAAGTAATTAGTGCAGAAACAGGGAAAAAACTATCAGGATCTTCATAGAACCAAAAACTACTGTTGCATAATACAAGCATACTTAAGAAGCAAAAAACAGAAAAATAAGATCCATTCAGCAATTCAATTAATCAATTTCAACACTCATAAAACAAGTACCACATGATCAAGCCATACTACCTTAATTAGGCTCTCACACCTCCTAGTCAGCTGATAAAAATTCTTGGGGACCATTATCGTGATTGAGGATTCAGTAGTGAAACAAACCATCAAGAGAGAAAAGACTTTAAGTCCACACAAAATGGAGTAAATCTCATGAAGCTCATTCACGGAAGTTCTAAAATTCTTTCTACCTGATGAAACAATAACCTTTAAGGGGGTGTTTGGTACGTCGGAATAGGGAATGAAAATAATATTTTGTTTCCTTTCCTATTTTTTAGTGGAATGGAATGAATTTGATGATTTCATTTCTAGCATTTGGATGAACTTAGGAATGCAAGATTGGAATGATTATTTGTTTCCATTCCAATGTTTGACAATAATAGGAATGGAAATGAAAAAGAAATAAATTTACAATAATATCCTTACATATAATTTAAAATATTTTTTTATTTTTACTTTTATTTTAAAAAAAATAAAATTTGAGAGGTTTTTGTTATTAAATAATAAGACTAAAAAATATATATATACTCAATAAATAAAAAATTAACCATAAAAAATTGTATAACCCTAATGCACAAATATTCAATTATTATTTTTATTAAAAATTTGAATAATTTGTCATGCTTAAGTAGTTATAAAATTATATTTTTCAAAAAAAAATTATTTATTATAATATTTAAATTCTCAAAGCTAGCAAATGTTTTTCCTATTTTCAAAAGAGGAAGTAAAAGAATTCAAATTTATTCTAATTTTCAACAAGTATCATATCCGATAAAATCCCTAACCTTAAAAAATTTCCATTAATACAAGATAAAGAAACATCAAAGATTCCAAACATAAATTAATAAAAAAAAAAAATTAATCGATTCATAGAGAAGAAGAAACATGTATAAAGAAGTAGAAGAAGAAAGAGAAAATAAGGTAAACCTGATCGAAGATGTAGAAGAGAGTTTGCAGAACCTAGTTGCAGCAAACAATGACGAATCCTAGATCCAACAATCAAAATGAACATCCAAAACCCTATAAATTAGAAATTGATTTTTTTTTTTTTTAAATATCGTGGCAGGTTTAATTGATTCAATTTGGAAGAATCACTTGTTGCAGAGAATTGGATGATGAGTAGGTCTCTAGCTTTGCAAAGAAGATAAGAAGTGGATGATGAATGGATCTCTACCTTTACAAAGAAGATAAACATCGGGTTTGAATAACAAGATAAGAGGGTAAAATAGTAATTTAGGTTATTTTATATTATCAAATAGGTTTAATGAATCAGAATACCACCTACTTTTAATGAATGCAAATCCGACTCATAAGTTGGATTTGATTTCTGCCGGAATAATTTTTTATTTCATTTCCGCCTTCTTAACATTTATCCAAACATAGGAATAAGGGAGAAAAGGAATGAGATGTCTATTCCCACTCCCTATTCCCATGTACCAAACACCCCCTAAATGGAAAGGTTTCATGATGCCTTTTCCTAATCATCAAAAAATGCAGCAATAAAACCTTCCAAAATAGCAGAAATGTGAAAGAGGGCATACTAAGGCTTGCTTGAATAAATTTTTCCAAATGGAAAATGCTTTTATCTTTTTCTAGTAATCACTAACCACTAAGTGAAAAATGCCCCAGGCAATCTATGAGCAAATGATGAACTCTCTTAGTCACAAAACAGACATGTTACAGAAAAAAGGCTTTAGGCATCTCTTTCTTTGAAGCTTGCCACAAGCAACCATCCAAGCTATGGCTTTTTTTACTTACAAGGCCTTTCTCAGATCCAAGTTAATTGAGAGGAAAAAGGTAGTCATCATGATAGGTGAAAAATAATTAAAAACGGGACTCCTACATCTAATCTTGTCAGGCCAACAATATGGCTAGTCTGATGAATAATTCCTCTCCTCTAACCTTCCTACATCTATAGTAAAGCTGACTAGGAACAACAGTATGTAGGACAATAAGGCCATATGATGAACTATGAACGTAGATTCCAATAAATGACTCCAGCTTCTAACCCAGTTTAGCTAAGCATAAAGCGCAAGTGTTATATGGTACTCTACTGATTCAACTCAGAAGGCACTTGTTATATCCCAGACTAACACAGAGGGGAATTCTGATGACAAGGATGGGAAGAAGGTATCAAGAAGGCCCCTACATCCTATTGTTGGCTCACAATGAAGTAGGAGTTCACTTCATATCTTCCTCCTCTCCTAATCTTCAAACTATTACTTTTTGGAAATAATATGTGGGTTCTTTGGCAGGCCAATGTTCTTTGGTGCACCTTCAGTTAGGGCTTTTCGTATATTTTTTTCATTTCAATATGTGTGTGTGTGTGCGTGTGTGTGTGTGGATTACCTTTCTCAGTTCAAGGAATAAATTGTATCAAGATCATCACCACAACTCTATCATTTCTTGCATTTCTGTCAATCCATTTCAACGCATTCACATTGGATACATTCATATCTTGAACAATTTAGTGATTACCTAACTAAAATCTTGTGTCCAGACCCACTGGTGGCCTCATATTGGTCTAAGAAGATTCTTCCCCTTTTTTTGATAAAAGATTCTTCCCTTTAACTAGATAGACATTCAATTACCAGTTACTCTCAGACGCAGTTCTCCACTTCATTCATCCTACTCTCTAATTGTATGAGCAAAGTCCCAAATTACCCACCCTGACAGGCAATCTGTCCAATGTAACAAAAATGGGCACATTTGGGCATCTCTTTTCCATTGATTTCCAATACATCCTGATTTCTACTTCTAGTCGTGAAATTAAGGTCCAATACTCCACATAAATACATGCATTAATCCTGCTTAACCATAAGCCTTTATGTTCTAAAACATCCATCTCAAGGTTCATCAACTAGAACTTTATCAAATTTTTAGGTAATGTTTTTTTGGCTAATTCAAACAAGCATGGAACCATATCCCCACTCTTATCTCTTGCCTCTTGATCCAACATGAGGGGCTTCAAGTAAAAGCACCACATGCATAAAGAACATAGACGAATGGAAATTTGAACATCTACCCGACTAAAATCTTGTGTCCAAACCCATCAGTGGCCTCATAGTGGTCTAAGAAGATTCTTACCTTTCATTCATCCTACTCTCTAATTGTACGAGCAAAGTCCCAAACAACCCACCCTTCTAGACAATCTGTCCAACGTAACAGGCCACCTTTGGCCATCTCTTTTCCATTGATTTCCAATACATCCTGATTTCTACTTCTAGTCATGAAATTGCTCCAATACTCCATATAAAATCATGTGTTAGTCCTGCTTAACCATAAGCCTTTATGTTTAAAGCATCCCTCTCAAGGTTCATCAACTAGAACTTTATCAAATTTTTAGGTAACATTTTTTTGGCTAATTCAAACAAGCATGGAACCCCCATATCCCCACTCTTACCCCTTGCCACTTGGTCCAACCATGAGGAGCATCAAATAAAATTACAAAATGCTTAAAGAACATATAGGAATGGAAATTTGAGAAACAAGGAAAAAAAAAAAACACAAAAGTCCTATCATTTTACCCTAAACCCTAGGGAGAACACAATTTATAGATTCAAATTCCATTGTTCGTCCAAAAGCTAGTGTCAAGAAGTTAACGGAGTATAATGCAAACAACGTTTTCTTTCTCACCTTTAACCGTTCTCACATACCAAAAACGCATTCTTCCCCTGTCCTTAACATTAAGGAAATGAAAAAATAAAGTAGATGAAAGTTTTGAATCCTAGATTTTAATTTATTTAGAACTCAACTTCTCATATAATGAGATGACTTTTTCTTCTTTTCTCCACCTTAGTTTTTGTATCCGAAACCAATACAACATAAAACATAAGATTCTAAATTCCATTCCCCCCATTTTTCAAACAACCAAATAGAGCTAAAAACATCTCTCTTTTTCAGAACTTAATCCCATTGAATACCAACGCCATCAACAACCAAAAAATAGCCAGATCCAAAGATCCATCACTCCGAATACATAAATCAAAATTCAACCACCAAAATAAAATCACACTAAATCAATAATAACATCCACAAATACAAATCCACAGTCCAGACAGATACTACCAACGGACAGATTAACTTACGACATTTCCAAGAGCAACAACGTTAAGAAAAGTCGAACCCCTGCGAGAAGAACTGGAACTCGAATTCTCGTCCACATCTTCATCCGCCAGCAGCGCCGCGGCCTGGCGCATAGACTCTGACAGCTGCACGAGCTCGTCGATCGCCTCCATGAGATCAACCAAACAATCAAACAATCCAACAATCGATCAAACCCTGGGTGAATTCGAAACCGAGATCGAGGAGATCGAAGCAACAACCGGAACAGACAAAATCAAAACCCTAGGTTGAAAATTCAACGAAGACAAACAAAAAAAAAAAAAAACAATAGCAGAAATCGGAGATCTGCGTGGATCGAGGCGCGAGAGATTGGGAGACTTTGAGATTCAGAGAATCGAGAGGTTCCGGGAGAAAAAAAGTTAAACGTAAACGAAGAAGCCCCCTCTCTCTCCTCTCCTTCTCTCTCTCTTGATTTGAATGTTTGTTCCACTCTCTCGCGTTTTGAATTCAATGTATTTTTGTCTAACTCGTTTTGATTTTTTTCCTTTCCTTTTTTTTTTTTTTAAATTCTCTTTTTCAACTCTCTGTTCTTTATTGGTTTTGGTTTCACTGATTTTCCTTTGTCGTTAAGGAAATGGTATCCAAGTCTATAGCCCCAAGCCCAAGCTCATACCAAAAGAATGTATAGTGTTTAAACGTTCATATATTTTGGCTTTTTCTTTATTATTTTCTTTTTCCTTTTTATCCTTTTTCGCTAACGTTCTAAAATTTATGAGCAGCTGTTTTTAGTCTTACATAATTTCTTTAATAGTAAAAAGGAACTAATTTTGACGTTGTACATGGAGAAAACGCGGATGGGTTAATGGATTTTTCATTTATTATTACCATATTTTATTAATTAACTTAAAAAGGTCACGAAAAATGATAATATATTAAGATTGCATTGACGAGTATTTGGAAGTGTTTTAAGTTATCTCTACATGTTTAATTTTTTAAAAGCATTATTTAAATTTTATTAAATATTTAATTATTTTAAAAAAGTGTTTTTTAAAAACATTATCCAACTATCTTTAAGTTACTCATAAGAGTTAAATGAGTAAATCTAATTACATATTTGAGTACAGTTTTCTCATGACTATCTTGTTGACTTGTTACCCATCATATCACTCCAATCACTAGTCGTGTTTTGAGCATTTTCATTTATATAATTAAGATAACAACTTTGAGTATGGTCAGCTGTCATAATATGGGGAATGATTTGTATAAGGTCGGATAATGATTTCATCGTTGTATGATTGATCACTAATTATTAACTATTCTAGTTTCATAGAAACGAGTTGCAACCTTGCAATTCAAATGGAGAAGATGTTTTTTTTTGTTTAAGAGATTTAAAACTGTTTCGTTATACAAATGATGTGTTTAATATATTTTTAAAAGCTTCATCCATGTATAATTACTTAGAAGCAATTATTTCTCTCTCTTTTTTTTTTTTTTTGTGTTATATGGCATACTATAAAAAAAATGCTATATGATTATTTTAAAAATAATTATAAAAAAAAAAACTCTTTTATTAAAAATACTTTAAATAAAAACATTATGAAATACAGTCTTAAAAATTGGTAATTACTTTATAGAACTAGTTTTAGTAGGCGAATTGATATAGGGAGAGGTGATCGTGTAAATGCCTCTTTCCAATAATTGATGGAAAAAGATACAATGAAAGAGGGGATGAAACCCAAGTGGAGGCCTAATGGGAAATAACATAAATAATTATTTCCTACTAAGAAGATAAAATAAAATAAAATAATCTTAATCATATATGGTGATGGTCCATTGATAATATCAAGTTCCTTTTTCAACTCTTTTTTGCCTATAATCATTTTCCTTTGGTTCACTAACAATTATTTTTCTCTTCATGCATTACCCTTTTGTGATGATATGGAATAATATAACTTTCTACTAGACATGTGATATAGATTTAACATAGTTGTAATTTTCAATGAAGTATTTTTTTTTTTTTTAACCTCTATTTGCAAAATGACAAACTTCTAAGGTTTTAATATCGAATATGTGAAGAAAAAAATTTAAACTCTTTTATTTTTATGTAGGGTGAAATAGTAAAAAATTTAGACATTCATACGTCGATAATCCAAAAACATAACCCTAGTGAGATAACGTGAAGCCAAATCCGTCAAATTTTGTATATCGTAAAAATCATAATAGTGAAATTCAAATCATAGACCTTTATAATGTGTATGCTAATTAAATTAATTCCCGAAAATAAAAGTATACAAATTAAAGGATAATTGAAATATCAACTTCTAACGATCAAATTGATTAGTACATATCATGCACACAAGAAACATGATGCAAGATAAAATCAGTGACTCTAAGATGGCTAAATTGAATCTTCTATAGGATGGAGTTGTACATTTTGACCACATGTCATTCCATCTAAATACTATGCAAGAGCAATTAGCCAAACTAAAATAAATAAATAAATTGCACAAAAATATAAGATGGGTTTGATAAGACATTTGAAAACCATTATAAAAAAATGGTTCTCAATTATTCATAAGAACAATATTTTATTCAATAAATCAAATATAAAAAACAATTTTATCTCTTTATTTTCTAAAAATATGGTTTATTTATATACTATAAATTTTTTCAAAATATTCTTCTTATTTTCGATTGTTACTCACCGCATTTTATTAAAAATAATTGAAAACGTTTCAAATTTATTATAAAAAGTAATTTTTTATTCCTTAAAATAGAAAATTATTTTCAAAAATAATTTATATCTCAATAAGTTTCTAATAAAGAAAGCAAGTCTATAAACAAAGATATTATTATTACAAAAGGAAAGTACCTTTAAAACCTTATATTCCTATTCCCCGGTATAGAATAAATCAAAGAAAGAATTTTCAAATATATATATATATATATATGAGTATGTATGAGTTGGTAAGGTGCCAAGAAATAATGATAGAAGGTTCTTTTGGTTCAAAGGTTCCTTGTGATATTCAATAAGGTCGGTGTTTGAAATATCGAGGGACCACCTGAAATAGTGTTGGTTGCTTGTCCCTGTCACAAAGTGACTTTGTAAATTGGGTGTAGATCTAAAAAGGGAATTGGCCTCTAGCCGCCCAACCCATTAGCTGTTTGAATTTAAATTTTATATCATTGAGTTTGGCCCCAAAACAATGGAGTTGAGCCAAAATGGATGATGAAAAACATGGTTGTTGTTGTCTTTTTTTTAAAAAAAATTTTAAAATATATTTTTCTTCTTTCAAATAGAAAATAATCTTAATATATATATATATATATATATGTTTGGAATTAATTTTGAAAACATTTTTCTAACTTAAAAAAAAAAACGAAGAAAATACATTTTTCTAATTTTGAAAATAGTTTTTTGATAATGCAGTAAGACTACTTGAATCATGACTAAAACCTGAATAATTCTAATTAAATTTTTTAATGAAATATAATTTCTAATTAAATTCAAACTAACTAATTAAATGAGTGAATATAATTTTAAAAAATATTAACACTATATAATTTTTTTGAAAATACATATATGAAATAAAAAAAATGTTTAATTTTTTCTAAATCAATTAATGCTAATTACCTCCTATGACTATTATTTAAATTTTGTAAATAATAATATTATATTATTATATCGGGAAATAATATTAATATTATGTGATAAAAAATAAGGCTTTGTCATAAAATATAGGAATAACTTTAATAATTTGCATATCTGATTCTAAATCCATCACAAACTTTAGTGACTATATTATCACATAATATTAGAAATTAAATTCATATGATTTGTCTTAGAGGCCCTCATAAAATGCCCAATGTTGCTTGTTTTTTATTGAAATTAATGTCAACTTTGATACCATTTTTAACATTTCGTAATGTGAAAAAAAGTTTTGGTACAACATCTTCACATTGCAACAAAATATTATTTAATGTCATCATCACTTTGAATGTTTCTCTACACAAAACAAACTTAGTAGTAAAAGTATTATCTTGAACTTTGTCCTCCCCAGTTCTTATGAGTCTTAATAATATGCTTATTATTCAAAATCTATGAAAGATGCGTTTAATAGTGATTTTAGGAAGTATTTCTAATTTTTGTAATAGATAAAACTTTTTATCTTTTAGGTATTAGAAAGATTAAAAACATTTCTTAAAATCACTATTAAACACACTTGAAGTTGTATCCTTTTCTTTGGGATAATTGAAGAGGTGCTTAAAGTTCATTCCATTAACCCATTGCAACTCTTTGATTGGTATTTTCGACTCTCGAATGTCTTCACCATCTAAGGGTTTACCCAAATTCTTTGAAATCATGTTATCCATGGATCTAATGTTACGATATTGAAAAAAAATTGCAATTGTATTTGTCAGAACATCCATTGTCCAAACCAAAATTGTAAAATTTATTACATCTAAAACATTTTTTTTTTTTTGGGATTTGGTTGTCATACTTTATATTTCTCCAAAAGATTCGGACAAAGACGAAGATGATACATCTTGAAAGTTTCTATGATCCCTGTTAGTTAAGTTTTTGATATTATATCGAGTGGTAAAAAAAATAATTCCATATTTTTCAATCCTTCAATTTTTAGATGAATAGTACAATTATCAACAAGATAACTTTTTTACCATCTACTTGTGTAAATTTATATTCTTGAAATATTATGATTTATCATACTTTCCGTGAATCCATAAACGGATTTTCTAAACCATCCTTGTTACAATAAACAATAATTTTAAGTCTGTCCTTATCTTACTTTTCTCATCCACATTAAAAATATATTTAATTGCAAATTGATTACTTTCTTCCTAATCGATTGCATCTCGCTTCATGCCCTCCATATCAACTAATCTGTTTTCTCCAAAATGGTGATATAACCATCATAGCATTTACTTCTGGCATTGATTTTAGGTCCCATGTAATCACTTTTATAATGACTTTTTATAATTAAAGTATTTAGTAAAATAAATAAAAAGTAATTACAAAAAAATCCAACTTTGAAGTGAGATCAAAACTAATTTTTAGAAATGTATTTTGATATATTTTATTTTATATTGTCAATTATTAACGTAAATAAAAAATGTTATAAATATCGCGAACACAAACTAATTTAACCTAAGTTTTTGCCTAAGAGGGAAAGCGAATTGGGTGTTGGTTGTATTTTAAAAAATTTGATCAATTTTAACAACTTAAGAATAAGATGAATGCAATGCAATAATTAATATTAACAATAAATAAGGATAGGAGATGAGAAGGAATAAACGATATTTATAATGGTTCGATAATTTATTTACGTCCACTTCATCCAACTTTGAGAGTTTTCACGTTCTTTATGCTTGAATTTTAATGTTTCAATGAACCTCTATATTACACTATAGGATATCTCTCACTTCCCTTTTTGCTTTCTCGTTAATGCAAGCTGTTAGAACTAAGATAATAAAGAGAGAAAGAAGTGAGAAAGAAAGGGCTCAGATTCAATTTGGAAGAAATCCTCTGTTTTGGTTTACAGAACAAACCTCAATATTTATATTACAATAGTTTCTTCTCACTAACTTGCTTACACGTGTACAACACTAACAATCTGTTATAGCAATTTAACATCCTCTTAACAGCTAACAAACTAACAGCTTAGCAAACTAACAGTTAACAACTTATTATTTTAAAATCCTAACATACCCCCTCAAACTCAGAGTACTTAAATCAAGAACTCTGAGTTTGCTTCTAAGTAGAGAAAATCTAGAGCTGGGTATAGCTTTGGTAAAAAGATCTGCTGTTTGGCCACTTGAAGGAACATGTCTCACATCAATAAGCTTTTGAATAACTTTCTCACGCACAAAATACAAATCAAGCTCAATATGCTTGGTTCTCGCATGTAAAATTGGATTTACAGATAACAATACTGTGCTCAGATTATCACACCATATTGCTGGAGTTATTGGTAATGTGATCCTCAATTCACTTAGTAAGGCAGTTAACCATGTGATCTCAGCAGTTATTCCAACTAAGCTTCTGTATTCTGCCTCTGTAGATGATTTAGAGACAATATGTTGTTTCATTGAGCACCAAGAAACTAGATTGTTTTCAAGATAGACACAATAACTGGATGTAGATATTCTATCATCTGGACTTGATGCCCAATTAGCATCACAAAATCCCACCAAATTTAAAGTACTTGAACAGGTCAAATGAAGTCCATATTGAATAGTGTTTTTCAAGTATCTAAGTATCCTTTTTACTGCTTGCCAGTGTTCTTCTTGTGGATCTTTCAAATATTGACAAACTCAATTAACATAAAAGGAAATTTCTGGCCTGGTGATAGTGACATATTGAAGCGCACCTACAACACTCCTATAGAGTTGAATGTCTTTCATAGTACCACTTCCAGACGCTGTAAGTTGTTGACCACTGATCATGGGAGTATTCATGCCATTTGCATTGTTCATTTTGGCTTTGCATAAGAGATCATGCACATACTTAGTTTGAGACAAGTGTAGACCTTTAGTGGTATGTTTCACTTGTATGCCCAAGAAATAGTTTATCTCACCAAGATCTTTAAGAGAAAAACTCTTGTTTAATTGTGAGACTAATTGTTGAATTACACAAGGATTGCTGCTAGTAACCAGTATATCATCAATATATACTAGGAGAAAGGTAGTGTGATCCATAGTGAACCATGTGAATAATGACCGATCAGATTTAGCAGATGTAAAACCAAGATCTACAAGTGCTTCGTATAGTTTCTTAAACCAGGCACGTGGTGCCTGTTTGAGTCCATATAGAGATTTGTAGAGCTTGCATACTAAATTAGAAGTGGACTTTTCAATAAAGCCTTTAGGTTGTTCCATATAAACTTCTTCTTGTAGATCTCCATTCAAAAAGACATTGTTGATATCAAGTTGTTGAATTTTCCAATTCCTTGATAATGCTATAGTGAGAACCACCCTGATTGTAGTAGGCTTCACAACAGGGCTAAATGTTTCTGTATAATCAAATCCAGTTGTTTGGTGAAACCCCTTTGCAACGAGTCTAGCTTTATATTTGTTAATAGAACCATCTGGATTTTCTTTAACTCTGAAAATCCACTTGCATCCTATTACTTTTCTACCAGCTAGAAGGTCAACCAAAGACCACGTATTGTTTCTCAAGAGAGCAGAATATTCATCTATCATGGCTATTTTCCAGTTCTCATTTTGCAAGGCTTCATCAGCAGATTGAAGTTCTTTGGTAACACTGTATACTTTTGGTTTAAATATGCCCTTGATCATAGAGTGTGTATTTCCAGTAGTACTTGGGATAGATGATGATACAATGGGAGCATTAGATAGAAAAGACAAGTTGTTTAGAAGAAATAATTGGTGGTGATTGACTAAAGGAGAGAAGTTGAGAAATGGAAGAATGTTGAGGTTGAGAGGAAAGAGATTCTGAAAATGGAAATAGATGTTCATAAAAAATGACATCTCTGGATATGAAAATTTTACTGAAGGGGTCTAAACACTTGTAGCCTTTATGAGTGAGGCTATAACCTAGAAATGTACATTGTACATACCGAAAGGCAAGTTTATGGCTGTTATATGGTCTAGTGTTGAGATAGCAAGCACAACCAAAGATTCTAAGAGCCTTGTAATCAGGAACATGATTAAAAAGGAGTTGTAAGGGAGACTTACCATGTGAAACTGGAGAGGGCAGCCTATTATGCAAGAATATAGCTGTTCTGAATGATTCATCCCAATATTTGAAAGGCATTGAGGCTCTAGCAAGTAAGGTAAGACCATTTTCAACAATATGTCTATGCTTCCTTTCAGCTACACCGTTTTGTTGGTGAGTGTGAGGACAAGAAATCCTATGAATAATGTCATTTATAGTAAGGGAATCAGTAAAACACGGAATTCACCCCTCCAATAAGATTGTAGGCATTTAATTTTGAACCCTAATTGTAATTCAACTTAAGCCTTGAAATTCTGAAAGGTTTGAAACGAATCAGATTTGTTTCTTAAGAGGTAGATCCAAGTATACCTAGAAAAGGCATTCACAAAACAGATATAGTACTTATAGCCATTGGATGACTGAACAAGTGATGGTCCCCATAAGTCTGAGTACACTAGTTGTAGAGGTTCTTGATATTCCGATATAGAAGTAAGAAAGAGGAGCATATGTATTTTGCCAAGAGAACAAGCTTGACACACAGAATCAGGTAGAATTTTATTGAATTTGGAAAGTTTATAAAGACTCATAACAGTTTGTACAATCTTGAAAGATGGATGACCAAGTATGTCATGCCAAAGACCAACTGTAGAGCTACCATTATGAGATTTGAGATCTGAAACATGTACAGACACTTGACAGTTTGCACTAGGACCAGATTGATGGGAAGTGACACTTTGTGAAAGAGAAACTTGAGATGGAGCAGATTTTTGAAGCTGAATTCCCATACCATTGCAGACCAATATGTTTAATAGAGATTCCCATACCATTGCCAACACGAACTTACTCATTGCCATATTATGGTGTGTGTTCAACCAGATTATTAGCATTTGCAGTCACATGGTTCGAGGCACCTGAGTCTGGATACTAATTAGTATCACAAATGCTTTCCAGTGTAGCCATCAGGACTTGCATGTTAGGCTTGTTGCCACCCTGAATCTATGTTTGAGGTGACTTTTGAAAACTAAGAGTGAAACCAGGGGTATGAGGACCCTGAAAACTAGGATCGTATCCGTAGTAACACCTATCTGTAGAATGACCAATCTTCATGCACACTTGGCATACTAGTTTTTCAGCATTAGCAGTAGCATTATTATTCCAAGTGTTCCAAGATCTCCGACCACCATTGTTAAAACCACCTCTACCTTGAAAACCACCCCTTCCTCTAGGAGAAAAATTACCTCTGCCAAAATTAGGGCTAAATTGATTGTTACTAGTGAAACCTCTACCTTGAGAAAAATTGCCTCTTCCAAAGTTACTCGGACCTTGTGTAATATTAACAGAAGCAGTTTCATAGTCTAGCCTCTTGCTGTGTTTCTCAATCTTAGCTTCTTGTGCTAGTAAAAGAGACTCAATTTCCTCTACTGAATAATCTTCAGTTCGAGAATTAATTGTGAAAAAGAATGTGTCGTATTCACTAGGCAGTCCATCTGTGATAGCATCAATGTGATCTTTCACAAAGAGATTCACACCAACAAAAGCAAGTAGATCAACAAAACCACGAATTTTAAGCAAATATTCATTCATACTCAAAGATTCATTTTTGGTGTTCTGAAGCAAGGTTTTATATTGTGAGATTTTAGCACGTGTTTGAGAAGCAAAATATACCTCCAATGTCTTCCAAATTTGAAAAGCAGATTCACAATTTACACACCTCGAAAGAACTCCTTTAGACATTGATGAAAGAAGCCAAGAAACTAAGAGCTGATCTTGTCGTTCCCAATCAAGAAAGTCTTGATTCACTATTCCTCGAGATCGATCTTCTGAACTTCGAAATTTTAACAGTGGATCATGAACTCCAGTGACAAAGTGCTAAAGATTGTGACCATGAATTGCTAAGAAAATCTGTTTTCTCCATATCAGAAAATTTATGATTTTCCAGCTTAACTGAGGTAGAATGATTGAATGAAATAGGGACAAAATGACTAGAGGAAGAAGAAGCTAGGGTTTGTTGAGATTTCTCCATTGCTGAAGTTGAGAGCTCTGATGCCATGTTAGAACTAAGATAATAAAGAGAGAAAGAAGTGAGAAAGAGGGAAAGAAAGGGCTCAGATTCAATATGGAAGAAATCCTCTGTTTTGGTTTACAGAACAAACCTCAAGATTTATATTACAATAGTTTCTTCTCACTAACTAACTTGCTTACACGTGTACAACACTAACAATTTGTTATAGCAATCTAACATCCTCTTAACGGCTAACAAACTAACAACTTAGTAAACTAACAGTTAACAACTTATTATTTTATAATCCTAACACAAGCTAATACAAAGAAAATTAAGTCAAGTCAAGGTAATTTTTACGAGACTTAACACTTACGCAAATGGAATATCATAATAGAACTTGGTTAGGATCTGAAGGGTGTAATCAATGATTTGCAAACTTGAAATTAGATGCACTCCTTTATGATTTTGATACTCTCATAAGGGACAAGATTCAATTTTGGATTGTTGGAGATTAATAAATAAGAGTTAAGAAATTTATATAAAAACAAAAGTCAATTAATCATTAGAAACAATTTCCCTAAACTCCGATCAATCCTCTTGGTTAATCACCTAGTTAGTCTTCATGCAATTAGGTGACCATTGAGGCTTATTTGAATATCAAGGTTTCAAAACTAACATTTTGAAGTTGTAAACCGAACTACTAAGAACATCCCGTTTTCAAAACTTCAAAAAATAGTTTTAACAACCTCCGGTTTGATGGAAGTATTTTTTCTAAAGTGTTTTTAAAAGTATCATCCATCCGATGTTACATCCGAAAAACATTATTATACATGGTTTTTCAACTCTATTATTAATTTTTCAATTTTTAAAAAATATTTTTTAAATTTTATCAAACATGTAAAATATGTTTTACCCGTAATTTTAAAAAGTGCTTTTAACATCTTTAATATTTAAAAGATAAATTTTTTTAAAGTATTAGAAAATTAGAAATATTTTCTAAAATCACTGTTAAACGTATTTTCAAAATTTATTTGATTGTAATTTTAGGAAATACTTTTAACATTTGTAATACTTAAGAATTTTTATTTTGCAAATATTATAAAAATTAGAATACTTCCAAAAATCATTATCAAATATATTCTATTTTCTTTTTTTAAAAAATAAATTTTAATTTAAACGCGCTTCCTATAATCATTGTGAAAGACAATCTAAATTTAGAATCAAAATGAGTAAATATTGAACTACTTTTTGAAATAATTGATTTTTTAAATACCATTAAAAGTGATTTTTTAAAAAGCTACCATAAAAATAAATTCACCTATCATGAAATTAAAAATTGATTAATTTCATCTAAGTTTATTTTTATTTTTAAAAATAAATTTTAAAAAATGGGTACCTTCTTTATGGCTCTCTTTTTAGAATTTGATTATCCAATCAAAAGTAAGCTAAATTTAAAATGAAAGTAAAAATAAAAAAAATCAATATCTGTAATCTTTTATTCTTTTAAACAAACCAATAATATAATTGCTTCATTTGTGGATACTAAATCATGCTATAGTCCGTAATGAAAAAAATAAAATAAAAATTTATTTATATATTCTCAAGGTACAACTAAAACAAGCACCAGGTTACAAGGTACAACACTATAACGTCCAATCCCATCAGCACCCACCGCCACTGGAGAACCCGTATAAATTTCCAGAACCTTCGACTTCGTTGCAAGCCTTCAATCGATTCAGAGGGACATAGAGTCCTCAAAACGAAACGTTTTGCGGAGAGCACACTATGTTTAAGAAATCGTTGGAGGCGAAGTCGCAGCAGCGGTTGTCCGGCGCAGACCGCAAAAAGCTGAAGCGAACAATCAAAGAGCGATTTCGTAACGCCTCCGATTCTGAAATCGATTCGATTCTTCCTCCTAAGGTATACGAAATTGCTTCTATTTGGTTTTGTATCTGGTTTATTTGATCAATTCGATGTGTTAGAGTGGTTAGTTGTCTGTTTGGCTGTTCAGAAAATGCTGTGAAGTGAAAATATTTTATTTTTGATTTGGAAACTACCGTTTCTTTGAATTTGAAACTGGATTATGCGTTTTGTGGTGTTTAAGTATTGAATAATGACTGAATTGGATACTCGGGTTGTTGGTAGCTTACACCGTGGTTTGAATGGAGGAAAGGAAAGGGAATTTGGAGAGGATTTGGAACCAAATTTCTGACATTGTGGTATATAACTGAATGATTGTTAGAAAGGAATTCAATTAATGGAAGGCAAATGAGATCAATTGGATTGCTTATCATTTGATGAAACTGAAATGTGAATGATTCTTTATGTTCGTCTTGATTGGCACTAGAGGAGACTGAAATGAAGATGCTTTTTTTTTTTTTTAATACTTGTTTAATCATTATTCTCTACCTTTGAGAAGCACTATTGTTGAATAAATGTAGAAGAACTAAATCAATTTATTTTCAATAATAATTTATACACTTTAAAAAAATATTTATATAAGTTAAATAGTTGTTATTAGTTAGTTAAGAGTATCAACATAGCTATCATAAAACATGAATACTATTATTTGCAATCAACTAATAAACTCTTATAAATAGCAGTAATGCTTAAAATATCCTCATTTTTTTACTCAAGTATCAAAGCAAATTGCTCGAGTTAAGACATTTTAGAGTTGTTCGTTTTAACTCTTATAAATAGCAGCAATGCCTAAAATATCCTCATTTTTTACTCAAGTATCAAAGCAAATTGCTTAAGAGTTGAGACATTTTAGAGTTGTTTGTTTTTTTTTACTTATCACTTCTTCAAGACAATTTTATTTTAACAGAAAAAATGATTTTTTTTTTAATAATTTGATCAAGAAGTTACTTTTTCTTCCCTTCTATTTTCAACCTTTAACTTTGTTATAATACCCTCCAATTTCTCACATAAAATAAAACTGGGTTCATTTTTGAAAATTTTGGGTAACTCTTGTTTTAAAAACTAATTAATCTGCCTTAATTTCTTGCAATTTGAATAAAAAATGAATTTAGCATAAATTAGCAAAATTGTCATCCACAAAAAAACTGAAAATGAAAATAGCTTTTATTTTTGTTTTATTTTTTTCTCTTGTTTCCTAATAAATTGGATCTAAAAATTCAAATTAATTTTAAAGGTCACAAAATTCCAAATCAAAACAGAAATTCTACTACTTGTAGCAATTATTTTTGCTCAAAATTCATCCAATTTTCAATGAAATTATATTCCATAAATCTATGTAGACTTCTCATTCAAAAATGAAAATAAACAACACTAGAAATAATAAATTTCTGTTTAGAAATGAATTTACTACAAATTTTCAAAGTTCAACTTCTTGCTGTACGATAAGACCAAAATAAATTAACATGTAAAAATAAATATATTTAACACTTCACAGTATTTGGACACTAATAAAAGTCAACAACTTAACATTTAACAACATTGACATTAGTAAAAATCAAACGGTCTAAATACTTAATGTTTAGTTCTATTTAGATTTAAGTCAAATTCATATATATTATTCAGACAATGAAACAAACACCACCTAAATGAAGGAACAAACCCTAATCCTATTTAATTTCTCGGTCCAAGGTATCAAGTCAAACTGATTTTTGAATTCATGGGAAGTGATACTTAGTGGCAACAATGCATTTTTCATTGCAAACAATGTTTATGCAAAACTCGGAACACCAGCTATGGAGCTTCAAAATCTGTTAAATGAAAAAAAAAAAAAATTAAAATATGAAGAAAATCTAATAGATCATAATTCAGCTAATTGGCATGATAAATCAAAAGAGATAGAGAAGATGATGGCGGAGAGGGAGGAAAAACCTACGAACCTAGGTAAACAAAGAATGGTGGTGGTAGTTTGGAAAATTGGGATTTTATTTAAATTTCAAATTCTCTCATATCCATCTTTTTCCGCAAAAATTGAAAGCATTTAGAACTTCTAGCTAAATTATTTTATTTTATTTTTCCAAAGCTAATGTTGCTAGACCTCTCTACATTTTGAGATTTATGAAACTTGGTACAATTTTCCTCTTTCTCTCTCTCTCTCTCTCCCTCTCTCTAGCATCATTGTCATCCTTTCTTTTGTTATCTTTAATATCATCATCTATTATTTAAACTGCTTCTTTTATTTTTATTTTTATTTTTTTAAGGGGAATTATATTTGCATCCACCCTATTTACACGTCCACTTAAAAATAATTATCTTATTAATACATTCACCTACAATTTTAAAATACCTAAAACTCCTTTCCCATTCTTCTCTCTCGCACCAATATTCTTCTTTCTTTTTTGTCTCAACTTATTTTTTCTCAACCATGAACCCTAAGAGAAATCTATTTTTTCTTCAATACATTTTGTTTGAATCCATATAATATACCGCATAAATATCTTTGAGCTTATTTTTTTATGTAATTTTTAACAAAAAGCTTGTTGTAAAAATAGTTGAAAAACAATTAGGAAGAATTTTGCAATAATTTAGAAGTGAGAAATTGTGAAAAGGTGCAATAGAAATGAAAAAAAAAAAAACCTCATTTCGTGGTGTTTGAACTTGGAAGGCCAGACACAGTGGAGAGGTCCAGACAATGAGGAGATGTCTGATATTGGAAGGGTAGACACAACATAAATATTGGGATGTAAAGGGCGAACAAAGTTCAATTGTTTGGTAGATAGAGTGTCCAGATGTACAGTTCCAGATGCTTATAAAACTGTCAGGACATACAGTTTCAAACATTCTAAGTATATTTGGAAGTACAGTGCTTGACATTTATAAAACATTTGACCTTGTAACATTGAATGCCATCTGCGATACCTGATTCTTCCAACTCAAAAAATGCGAAAAGAAATGCAAAAAATTATTTAAAAGACATACCTCTGCACTTGTACTATCATTGAAGATGATTATATGTTTTTCTTGATAGCATTTACATGCCGACAAAGAAGAAGCTCTTTCAAAGTTCTAGAAGGCACCTAAGAAATGTAGAATAAAGAAAAAAATCATGGACTACAACCTGAAGCAACTAAGCAGTAAATTAACTTGAATATAGATAAGTTCAAACTTTGAATTAAGCATAGGCACCAAGGAAATGAAGTTTTTCCATGGAAGATCAAAACCAAGCATGTGCTATATTCCACATGATTTTGAGAGTTTTGAATTTTGGTTAGACAAACACAGCCTAGATGGTTTTTCCTACCGTAGTTTGCAATTTAGTCATTATTTGATGTTCTAGTGTCACACATCTTTATGATGCTTAATGGGAAACATTCTTTTAATGTTTATGGCACTGAATTGTTGTTGGCCAAATGATTGACTGCTTATCATTGATGTGTCATTTATGTTTCAGGCTGAGATAACAATTGTGAAGTTACAAAATCGAGTTCATTTGTATGGTGTGGAAGGTGGTTTTCCTATGTTTTTTGACATTGATGGGCGAGGAACAGAAATATTCCCAACAGGTGGTTGACAATTTATTAATTCTTGGTTAAATTCTATATCTTCTTTTCTTGATTCATTCTTTTAGCTACAAAATGTTGCTCTTTTATTTTGTTATAGATTATTGATGCTACCATTGAAAAGCTAACTTGAAAGCCACTTTCTTTCTGCATTGTTTGCTATGATGCATATTCATAGAAAACAAGTTGCCTATACGAAGATTAACTTGATTCCAGAATTCATTCCTTTTAAAGTTGAATTAGAACGAAATGTCTTTCATTCATGAATTAAACTCCACAATCCTAGGAGGCATTTAGCCCCATCCTTTCTTTCTCTCAAAAATGCCCTTGTCTAACATTTCTTTTAATCGGATAATTTTCTCTTTACAAGACCTTATGCTTAATAAGAGGGTCCCTTTCTTGTCCATCCTCTTGCAATGACTTCAACATTCTCAAAACTACCAGACGTAGCACCCTTTCCTTACCCTCCTTATGCATAGAGGAATGACTGGAGATTTTCTAATGAGTGTACTTTGCATTAATGATATTTCTAAACCTATCATGCCTACAGAAAGCCAATTTACTCATAAGGTTCCTCTGATACTCCCAATTTCTCATTGGATTTAAATTTCCTAAAGAGAAAGTCTATTTAGAATTCCTTGACTATTCACAATTTTAATCGGCATTGTGAAAAGAGATGTGATGCATATATGCACATCTTCAAACTGTATCACTTTTTAATATGGCAAAAGACCAGATTTGGACTCATCCTAGAAACCAATGGCTATCTTATTCTATTGTTTCAATTGGCCTTTTAAAAGAAACAATGGAACAAAGTTATATGAGTATTATGTTTATTATAGTCAATAAAAAAATGAGGATTGCATTCATTATGGTTTGATAAGATTGAGGTTATGGATGATGTATTCAAATCCATTGTGGGTTATGAACTTTTCAATATTATCCCTGTGGATTGTTCTATAGGGTGAGGGCTTGTTGTTTAGGTATTCAAAGAAGGGTTAGTAATACCTAATGGACTCTTCCTTAAGATGTAAGCCTTGATCTCTGCTTCAATTAGTGCAATGCGTAATGTGTTGTGTAGGTGTGTCATTATTAGAGATTGGAAGGGCAAGCTGATTTGAAGCTTTGTTAAGCTAACTATTATTTCCATTGAAAGGTCTAAAAGATGCTTCACCAATGGTAAAAGGGACCTCTTGATGGAATGGGATTCTTTGGTGGTGATCCAGGGTGGGAGGATCCCTGTAGCAAAATTAGGGTAGAAGTAGGATTTTGGACTTATCTAAGGATCGTTCATTTGGAAGCCTAGATTAGCTAATTTAGAGGTTGCTATCTTAGCTAAGATTGTAGGGGATGTCCTTCTTCCTTGAGTCTTTTGGGTTGGGTTTAGCCTTCATAGTTTAGTTTTTGCTTTTTGTCTTTTTCATTCTAAATCAAAAGATTCTTATTAAGCATGAAACTTTCCTAATCAACCACATGATAGCTTCGCAACCCAGAGAAACAACTGTTTTTTAAAGAAGCTTAAGAAAGGAGGGAGACCTACGGTTAGAAGTAGGGCAAGGGGGAACTTTTGAATCATATTTAGAAACCTGCCTTTTGAATTCATCATAATTTATTAGCTTATTGAAGACACAAAATTCCTCTGAGATTCTGATGGGGACAGGTGGCAACCATCTTTGTGGAAGGAAGATTTAGAAGTCTTGAGACCTAATAGCTTAGTGCACATCTTGTATGAACTTCTAGCAAAGAAATGGGCTAATATCGCTATTCCAACAAACTTCTTCAAGCTAAGGAGGTTTTTGGAGGAGCGATATCCAATATTTAGAGTGCTTTTCAAGGAAGACAAATTTTGAATGTTGTGCTCATTGCAAGTGAAGCTTTAGATTCAAGATTGAAGAGCTCTAAACAAAGTGTCTTTGTAAACTAGATATGAAGAAGGACTATGACCATGCCAATTGGGATTTTCTCTTAGCAAGATGGATTTTGGATTGGTTGGATTATGTAGTATATTTCAATGCTAGATTCTTTGTATTGGTGAATAAAAGTAGTGCTAACTTTTTTTAGAGTTTGAGGGTTTGATTAAATTTTAGACCAAGAATTGCTTATGAGTCTTGTCAAAGGATCATAGGTGTTCTTATTTTTAATGTCATCAATTTCTTATTTTTGAAAATTCTTTTAATTTTGTTTTGGTTATGTTGATTTCCAAGCTTTATTATTACTCGAAGGAGTCTTATGGTTTTAGGATTGTAGCATATGAAGCTGGTCAAACATATGAAAATTAATGAAAGCGGAACCTAGGTGTGAAGCCTGAGGTTTTCAGGAGTGGTTCCTTGAGTCCCACTAGTGTCATAGTAGTCATTGATCTATCATTTCTCTTTTACTTTTTTGGTTTGCATCAATTTTGGTATCAGAGCAGCCTGGATGATGATTAAATTATTAGAGGAAGGTTATCTGATAGTCAATGTGATAAGATACTGCTAATTTGGGTGATGGAGCAACTTGGTTACCTGGAAGAGTGGAGAGTAGACGGTTCACTAGTTCTTTTGTCAGGCGCATTCTAGCAGTCTCAAAATTGAGGAAGAAGATTAGAGGTGAACATTTATATTTTTTAGATGTTAGTTTGGCGCAGAAACCAATCATGCAAACTTATTATTGAGTCATTGGCACTGACGGTTGCATTAACATTGTCTCAACATCCACAATCTAGCACCTCTAGTTTCCTGTTGAACTAAACCACAACCATACAAGGTAGCATGGATAACAACATTTCTATTCCTGTAAGCCAATGCTACCTTGTTTCTCTTTTCTGTGGCCTCTTTAGCAATTCTATTTGGTGTGACATTCTTGCTATGAAAGTGCTCTATAGCATTCTCGATTGTCCTTGACTTTATGATCTGGATGTGCATCATTGTGGGAAAGAAAATATGTATAATTTCATGTTAAAAAACAGAAAAGTTGTGCTGAAGCCAATGACTGTTGCTAAAATGAACCATTGTTAAGTAGGAAAGTCGATATAGGTTATGCATGTCATGAAGAATTCACTTCACATTCTTATTAAGAAGTTTCAACTGGAAAGCAAGGAAAATGGGGTTACAATGTGAACAAGGCCTGAATAATATCCTGAAGATGCTTAAGACAAAATCTACAAAATTCTTCAAGAAAATAGGCTCTGATTTTTATGTACTTGGCTTGCTAGAAAAAATGTGCATTAGTAACATCTTCAATATGTAGGCCTTTGCCCTATACCATGGCTCTGAAACCGCTATATCAAATGATGATCAAAATGCTCATCTCCCACCAGCCCCTTGATGGAAAGAGGAGATTGAAGATGTTCATACCAAATTGCTTCAACTAGAGGAGGGGGTTATCAAAAGTATCTTGTGAAATAGTAGGGACGATCACATCCTGATTATACCCAGATCATAGATAATGAATTTCAGCAATTGAATTGCACTCCTTATGAGAAATTCCATGCTTTTGGGTTGAGTTTTCCTAAGCCAGGGAGAGTTGATGAAGACAAGTGGCAACGACCACCTATGAAAGTTTACCAAAGGCATAGAAAGCTAAGACCCAAATTTTGATTTGGCATACTTTGGATGATAATGGGCTTAGTTGAGATGTTCTGTAATTTAATGTGGAGTTCAACCCATAGCTGTTCTGCAGAAATCGTTTCTCGGCCCAAGAGTTTTTACAAGTCTAGTTAGAGGGTGATAAGTGTTGTTCTTTTCAGTGTCATTAATGTCTTAATTTTTCAAGAGTGTTTTGATTTTGTCTATCAGTTAACAAGCTTTATTGTTACTGTGATTTGTTCCAAATAGTTGAGTCTTAGAGTTTTAGTGTATGAAGTTGGTCAAACTTTAAATTAATGAATGAAAAACATGGAACATTCTACTGCTTAATGTTATCTTGTTTGTGTGATTTAAACTGAAGCTATGCGTGAAAGTGTAAGAAGAGTGATTCTTAGAGTCCCACTAGTGTGATACTAGTCATCCATCTATTGTTTCTCCTTCACTTTCCCCATTCTCTATCAGATTAAAAAGGAAGCATTCCTGAGGGTAACTTCCTTATGACTTCAACCATTAACCCCTTATACTTTGTGTGGTTTTACCTTGCCATTTTCTTCCTGGAACTTATGAAGCTTGCCTAATGTTTTGTTTTATTTTATACTCTAGCTTCTCAATAATAGCTTGCGAGAAACTTGTAAGTTAACAATAACATCCTGCTGCTATATAAGTCACATATTGGGTGGAAGTTCCTTGAAATTGGTGGGACAATTTCTCTGGTTCTTAAAGACAAGGATTATAATACATAGATATTAGTGCAATTTCATATGACCTATCTGTGTTTGGGTTTTCTTTTATTGGAAGCCTGTATATGTATGAAAAATGTTGTGGGACGCTCTCTTTTCTTTGTCACTTTTACATTTAATAAATATTTTTTGCCCTCTAAAAAGTGTCATTTGAAGGATAGCTTGAAAATAAACCTTGCCCACTCGGATGCCTGTGCTTTCTTGTTAACTTAGAACCTTAATTCAATTATGTCTTGAAAATTGACATAATTATCGGTCCTGATTGTACTCCTTTTCCACTATTGTAGTTTATGCCCTCTGGAAGGTTCCTGATCTTTTGCCTGCTTTCATCCTGAAGGGGGGTGAGGTTTCTCGTTTTGTCATTGGAGGTGCTGATCTGATGTTCCCTGGTATTAGCATTCCTGCTGAAGGGCTACCTTCATTTGCAGAGGGGGAGCCTTGGGCAGTTAAAGTTCCAGGCAATCTGGCTCCAATTGCTGTATGTTTATTCAATTTTTGACTGCTTTTACATCTCAATCTGTCTTGAGTGGTGATCTAATTGGATAAGCTCACTAGTAGGTTACCGCTGAATTTTGAAATTTTTGCAGGTTGGGACCACAACTATGAGTAACACTGCAGCATTAAAAGCTGGTCTGCGTGGAAAAGCTTTGAGAATAACTCATTACTATCGAGATTCACTCTGGCAAGTATAGGGGAAACTGGATTTGATTGCAATTAATGATTTAAATTGTTCTATGATTGATATTCTGCTTGGGAATTATTCTTGCAGGGAATTAGTTGAGGGCCATTACGTGCCAAATGCAGGATTTTTAGAAGATGTTGTGTTTGAAGATCCTTCTTTGTCATCAGCTTGTCAGGCTTCTGATTCATGCGAAGGTGTTAATGAGGCTTCAAGTGATCCACAAAATGACATTAGCAATAAAAAAGAGGGTGAATCTGTTGATGTCTTGGATCTAACTTCGGAAGCTAACCCATCTTCAACAGCACTGCTTGATGTTAGCAATGATCCTGCTGAACAAATAACTGCCAATGTGGATGATCTGAAGGTAACTGATGAGGAGTCAAATGTTGAGGTTCATCACACTCTATCCACTGAAGATGTGGATGCACTTTTAGACAAATGTCTGTTGCAAGCCTTGCATACAACGGTTAAAGATAAAGACCTTCCAATGCCTGGAAGCACATTGTGGTATGTTACATATGGCAACTCCTGTGCATGAATTCTCCTGGGGGTGGCGCTGTGACCTTATTATGGAGATGAAATTGGATATTATTGCTAAAATCTCCTAGTGGAATTAAACTTGGATTGACCATCAAGCTGTTTTGATGACTGGATCACAGGTTTAACCAGTCCAACCATGAGTTGGCTTGGTTGATCCAGTTTGTATTAAAAGGAAATGGATAAGAAAAGTTTGAACATGTAATAGAAGCATGAATTAGGTTGCATTCTTAATTTTCACATTAAAGTTTCCAAGCTGGACTCACATTTCAGACCTTCAAATTTTCTTTTTGAAGTAAAACATTAATGAAATGCTTTCAGTGTGATCTGTACCATTTTAGTGGCTGATTGCCAGTTCAAATCCCCAAGCTGTCTGATAACATGTTCTTAAATACATGAACTCTGTGTGTGTCCCTTTCATTTACAAATCAGAAACCATTAATCTTGATTAAATCTTACAGAGACTGTTTTCCTGGTGAAGCAATTTTTTATGATGTCTTTTTGTTGATTATGAATTGTTACAACCCAAACCACCATAAAGAAAACTGGACAAATAGTAGGTATAATAACATTAAAATATGGAAACTTAGGGTTGGGAAATCATTGAATCTTAGAAACTACTTTTTTAAAAAAGAAAAATCTATGAATGTTTTAGTTCATTTGAGTACATTTCATTTACGTTTTTTAGAAATAATGTTATTTGTTTGTGGTGCTGCTGCAGGGCAGGCCATGTATTACCTTGTAGGCCTTCAGGCATCACACTTGATATAAAAAAGTCATCCTACAAGAAATTATCAAAGTGGCTACAGGCTAAATCCTCCACAACATTGGTGTGTCTCTTTTCTCTTCTCTTAAATTCGTTCAGATATAAAATATATAACAATAAAAAAACATATAAAGTGTGTATGTTCTGTACCAAAGATTGTGAAATGGAATCATATAATGCTGTTTGGTTGGGATTTTTTTTTTTTTCATATTTCATTTCTGATAAAGTGAGATCTATAGTCAAGCTGGTCATTTTGATTTTTGGCATGGAAACCTTTTATTCGTTTTTCGAAAAAGGAAAACTTTTCACACTCATGATAGATAACAGTTGCCTCGCCTTTATTCTTCTGTGGTTCTGGATGATTGTGAATTTTCCTCTTAGTCTTGCATCTGTCCAGTTGTGAGAGGAGATAAACTGAAGTCAAGGATGCTGCTCAATAACTTGGGATGTTTCTTCGATTGAGAATTTAGACATGTTCAAGACTCTGCATGTATTTATGCAAACTACTTTAGAATAAAAAACCAACATGATAGAGAATACTCTTTAACTGAGCTACCTTAGTTTGGTGGTTCTCTTGATCAACCAGCAAACTATTGACAGGGGCTTGCTGAAGTTTTTGCTTCCTCTGTTATAGATATGGTTGTTTTTGTAGATGGCTTATAGCTTGGTGGTTTTTATATATGGGTGGAGCACATCAAGTTGGAGTTTTGGTTCACAAGGTTCTAGAATTAATTGACGTGTGAAATCATACTTGGCCATTTTTGATATGACATGACCTAGTAGGTTAAATTTAGTAGTTTTAGCTCCTAGCTGTCAGAAGGACATTGTGGAGTAACAGTTCAGGTTAGGTGTGGTATTTTGTTCAGGTTACATCAGCTTGCAAGAAAGCCTTACTGAACTGAGTGAGGCTTGAAGTTAGATAGAATTGGGATCTTCCATTTCTTGACTAAAAGTTGTTTCAGTGGATCCTTACCTAAACCTGCAGCCCACAATTTATCATTAGTTTTGTTCATCTCTGGCACAGAGTTGGAATATATAGAAATATGACCAGAATTATCTGCACTTTATTGATTATAGCCAATGTGGTTTAAACAACTAAAAGTAGGTGGGCTAACAAACTGTTACCTGGCCAAACAAGTACTAAATAGGCCCAGGAACATTTGCCTTCCAACTCAGGAGAAACTATTACCTCTTTTATAGCACTATCAAGCCGCTCATTAGAGCACTTCCAAATTTTAATCAGAGGCAATCTTCAAATACTGCTATATTCTTATTGAACATTTCTTGAGAGTTTAATTGAAATAGAAGTGCTTATTGAGGCATCAAATTTTAGGATTAAGACTGTTAGATCATCTTGAATGTTCACCTTTCTGAAAAGGTTGAAGTTCTGTTTGGTTCCTTGGTAAGATTTAGAACTATGAATGGATGAGCTTATGAGAAAATTGAATGGATGATGAGAATAGAAAGCTTTGACTTTGATACTTTAAAATTGTATTAAATTTTAATGAGAGATGCTTTTGGTTCTCAGTTTGGTTACGTTTTATGCATGAAAATAAATGTGTGGTTCCGAATCTTGTTCACACTTTAAGAGAGGGTTAGTACCACTAAATCAAGATTAGTAACTTATCTTTATTGAATTTGCTAGTGAACTTATTTTGGTTTTCTGTTGATTCTACCACATGGACAGATTTCAGTAAAAGAGGATAAACATAAAAAAGAGGTGGTATTAAATTCTGTCAACCGCAATCATCCAGAGTACACATCTTTCAGGCCTGAGAAACGGCAAGCGGAAAAAAGTGATCAGACCAGTGACCATGCTGCTAGTGAAAGTCGATCACATAAAACACTTGAAGTGGCTGAGATATACAAACCGAGTGTGCATGTCAATCCTATTTTTGCTTCTGTGGGAGTTGATACGGGGAAACTGTTCAGTGCCTCTGAAGCCACCGATATTGTCTTCAGATATATTGAGAAAGAAAATCTGGTCAAACCAACAGACAAATCCATGGTGGTATTAGATGCAATATTATGCGATGCTTTGTTCAAAGGAGCTATTAAAAAGGGATCAACTTACCCAACTGCGATTTATAAGAAGGACTTAGGACATACCTTCGTGAATCGCATGCAAGCTCATCATGTAGTGACAAGAGGAGGTGAGTCAGTTGTTCGCAAAGGTGCCCTTAGAAATATTCAGATAATGACAGAACGGAGGCAGGGTAACAAGAAGGTGACTAAAGTCTCAGGGTTTGAATCATTTTTGATGGATGCTGAAGCTTTGGCATCAGAGTTGCAGAAGAAATTTGCTTGCAGTACATCAGTGGCAGAACTACCAGGTATTTCCTAAAATGTCTTGTTATTATTATTATTATCATTATTGTATTGTTGTTATTATTATTTGCATGAACGTTGTTTAGGAAATAATCCCTACTCTTAAGATGGCCTTGTTTTTTATAATTGGGTTTAGAAATGTTATTTTGGTCCTCTTTGTTCCCAATTACAATATAGCTTTTTAAGGATTTGAACATATCATTATGGCATGTAATATAGGAATTCAAATTTGTTGGTAATTTCCCATATTTTAGTAAGATTAAATGTGCCCATGTGTTGCACTTGGCATTCGTCACGATTTTGCTCAGCCAAATTAGAGAAAAATGGTTAGAAACTAAAAAGTATGTATTCACCAAATGGTAAAAATCCCATCTATAATTGTTTGCTAATGTCATCCTCATTAGTCATCCATCTTTAGCAGCACACATAAGTTTTTATGAATTTACACTGACACATTTAAAAAAAAAAAAAAAAATTCCTGTAATATGTATCTTGTGTCACCAGGGGAGCTGGAAAGTTGATCAATTCATTACGTGGTCTTCTGATATACATTTTTTCTTTTTTCTTTTTCTTTTTTTAAATTATCCTGTAGTATGCATCTTGTATTAATTGTGGCCTGGAGATATTTGTGGAGCTCAATCTGACATTTAGCTGCTATCTTCTTGGATTCAGCTAATCTGCTACATGTCCCCTCAAATATATGTTCTATGTTAATTTGAGATTGTTGTTTTCATTTTGCCCCTTTCAGGTAAGAAAGGACATGAAGTTCTGGTTCAAGGAGGTGTGATTGAAGATCTGGCAAAACATCTAGTTGAACAATATGGAATCCCAAAGAGATACATTGAAGTGCTTGATAAAACTAAGAAATGAGGACTTGGACACGGTTTGTAGTCTCCTCCCATCAATCTTTCATACAAACTTCTTGAATACCATGTGGTTCAACATCTCACCATTCATTATTTCATGAAATTAGGCATATGAATTTTTGTTCTTATTATTTTTCTTCTTGAAATTAAATGAGATACATAATTTGATCTATTTTAAGGACTCCATGTTATAGTGATCATACAAGGGGCCCTCATGCCACCCATTTACTGTGATTTTCTAATACTTCTTCAACTGTCATGATTTGATGTTGAATATCAGGCTGGGATAATTTCACTCTGTTTTTAATTGTCCTCTAGTCATGTTGCCCATTGCTGGAATCTGCACTGAGCACTACAGTAACATTTAGTCATGAAAAAATGGTGGCCTAAGTTCATCACAGTGCTATAGGCCATTCTAAAAGTATTTTAGTAACAGAAATAATGTAGAAGCATATGGTCAATATGCCATGTTCCTTACCAAAGAGAATTGAAAGCCCCTGGATACTTGAGCTTCTGGGGGTTCTAGAACATGTCCATTAGAAAATTACATCGACTATGAGGAAAAGATTCTTGTCATCGAAAGTGAGATTATGTGTGATAGGGTTCCACCTCCCTTTACTTTGCTAGGTCAGATCATATCTTGTGGGATATTTAACTTATAGATTTAGCTCCTAAACTCCATGAAAGTATACTCAGAATATTTCATTTGAAAAAATGTTAGATGTTTTCATATATTTATCAGAAAGGCAAGGAAGTCCAATGCTCCTCACTCTTAAAATGCACTTTCAGGTAAGAAAATTCCCAGGGAGGTTTTGATTGGAGGAGTGTCAATGATCAAATCACAATATCCTGTCAAGTATTCCATCTGGAGTTGCATTGAAATGCTTGATATTAGCCCAGAAAAGAGAATTGCAGAGTCGGTATATCTTTCTTCAATTTGCTTTTATCACATTTTACCTTTTGGCTTTTACTCGTAAAAGAAAAAGAAAGACCTGGCTTGTCATTATACCAGTTTTCCTTTGTATCTTAATATGGTTGAATTGTGTTGCTATTTTTTATTTAATTAATGCAGTTGACTTTGAGACATGCTATTTTAGTATTTTAGCATTTATAATTTACAAAACTGATTCAATGTGAAGAATTTCATCTTTGAATTTGTATATTAGGGATTTACATTACTTGATTTATTGGATTATTAGGGTTTATGTATTATATAGAGGGTTCTAGGGTTTTGTACACTCAAGTTAATCATGTTCCCAAGCAATATCTATACTTTTTTTTTTCCCCTCAAATAAGAACTATCATGAGGCGGAAACTAAAAATTTAGAAAGCAAAAGCTTTCCGTCCTAGCCTCCTAGGAATGGTGTCAAAGCCATTTTTTTTGTCCACTTGTCTTATATGCGCATAGAGAGAGGACTGCTTTGTATATTATGCGTGAATCAAGAAAATTTAAATTATTAAATATTTATTTTTCAATTTATCTTGAGTATTATGTTTTTAATCTTTAAATAATTAACCATTTGAATTATTATTTGTTGAGTGAACAAAGACTCTAATACCAATTTGTTATGTGCTAGTGGAAGTTCTAATATAAACATGTTAGTTGAAAAATGTAAAGATAAAACAATTACTATGCACGAAGTTTTGATGTAATGTGATCAATCATGTATATCCCAATAAATATTACAGAAAATGCAATAAAATACAATTATTAAGTTTCTAAAATATATTATATTGTCGTTCCTTGTATCTATACTTTAAATCATAAGTTTTCTCAATTCATTGAGCGTCTTTCGTCATATCTCTATTCATATAAAAGTCTATTTTTATCTCATAATTTTTTTTTATGATCTAAAATATTTATAAGCATATTCCTAATAATTTTTCTGAAAATATTATATATAATATATTTTACAAAAAATGAAAATCATTATTAATTTGAAATTTGAGACACTTTCTAATATTATCTAATGATTTTTTTTTTCATATTTGATTTTATTATAAGAAATATGAAAGAAAATTAATATATTTTTAAATTATTTAATTTTTTTATATAAAATAAAAAAAATAAATGAAATGAATTTGAAATAGAATATAAGAATAATTTGTTAATTTAAAAAAATATATTTTCACAAATATCTTTCTCACTATTCGTTCTCCCTCACTGTTCACCTCGTATGGCCACGATACAAGCCCATTGCCGTGTATTCCATCAAGATATTCCTATCAACTTTTCTGGTTCTATACGGAAATATAATATTATAATAATATATATACAAATACAACATTCTTTAAAAAAGAATTAATAATGTGGGACACATTCCACTAATTACAAATATATCGCAATCTACTCCGAACTTGTTTTTGTATCATCTTTCATTTCTTCTCACTCCCGCTAGGAAATGCTAGATTCCGCCGGCGGCCATGTCCGCGCATCGCCAGATCTTCCATGGAGGCTCCGCCTTTCGCTTGCCATTATCACCACCATCTCCGACGCCTGTCTCCGCCGTGACGGCACTGTCAACCGCCGTCTCTTGAGCTTCCTGGACCTCAAAATCTCTCCCTGTGACAAACCAGTGAACGGCGTCACCACCTCCGACACCACAGTCGATCCCTCTCGGAACCTCTGGTTCCGCCTCTTCCTCCCTGGAGAAGCCGCCTCCGCCGGCGAGAATCTTCCCGTCATCGTCTACTTCCACGGCGGGGGGTTCGTGTTCCTCTCCGCCAACTCCAAGCCCATGGACGACTTCTGCCGCCGCCTCGCTCGCGAACTCCCCGCCGCTATCGTCTCCGTCGACTACCGCCTCGCGCCGGAGCACCGATGCCCCTCCCAGTACAACGACGGCTTCGACGTGCTCAAATTCATCGACGAGAATCCTCCACTGCACTCTGATCTAACCCGCTGCTTCATAGCCGGTGACAGCGCCGGCGGCAACCTCGTCCACCACGTGGCTGCAAGAGCCAGCGAGTTCAAATTCCGGAACTTGAAAATCCTTGGGCTGATACCGATACAGCCGTATTTCGGAGGAGAAGAGAGGACGGAATCCGAAATCCAACTCGCCGGATCTCCGATCGTGTCGGTGTGGCGTACAGACTGGTGTTGGAAGGCGTTTCTGCCGGAGGGTTCAGACCGAGACCATCCGGCGGCGAATGTATTCGGGCCGAAATCGGGCGACATATCGGGGGTGAAATTCCCGAAAAGTTTGGTGTTTATCGGAGGATTTGATCCGTTAAAAGATTGGCAGAAGAGGTATTGTGAAGGAATGAAGAACAATGGAAAAAAAGTGAAGGTGATTGAGTATCCAAATGCTATTCATTCCTTTTATGGGATTCCTCAATTGCCTGAATCACGCTTGTTTATCAAGGAGGTTAGAAATTTCATTTATTTTGAATAATTTTTATTTTCAATTCATTTTTCCCTCAAATTTAGTTTTGGGTTTTGTTAGAATAAAGTATTTTTTAAAATAAGTTTTTTCTTTTATTTTTTTGAATTCATAATTATAATATTATTTTTAAATTCTTAAAAACTCTAAAATTTGAAATAATTATCATTGCTATGTGAGGATTGTATTATTTTTTTGGGGCTAAAAATAAGGGTAGTTTTAATATTTTATCAAATTTTAATCAAATATTTTTTCTATTGGAGGAAAAGAATAAGGACACTTATGAGAACTATTTCTTATTTTTGACAATCTTTGGTTTTTTAGAATAAAAAATATTTTTTGATCAATTTTTAATTATTATTGTTTTTGAAAAATTGTTATAAAACATGCATTTTTTAAAAATTTTGAAGATATTTTAAAGTATTTTAAAGTATTTTTTTCATAAAGCATTATAAAGCACAATTGAAACTATAGAGAATATTTAAAAAAAAAATTATATTATTACTAATAAGTATATGTTAAAAAATATTTTTTTTTAAATATAGAACTTTATTTTTGACAGCAATTGAGAACAATTTTTTAATACTTTACTAAGATACAAATCATGAGAATTTTCTCTAAATATCAAAAAAATTAATTTTAGGGAAAAGTGTGTTTCCTGATATGAATAAAATTATAGGAATATAAGTTTATAAATTTATAAAATATAAATTTTAAACCGTTATTTAAAAATAATTAATATTTTATATTTTTCTTGAAAGACTCATCCATCTTTATCTTCTTTTGATACAATACTAAAAAAGTCCTTTGATGGGTTGTGTGTGTGTGTTTTTTTCCTTTCTTTTCCTCCAAACAACATATTAAAAAAATTTGAAGTTAGTTTTAACATTTGGTATAACAAGCACTAGGTGACAACATTTCTCAATAATGGTCAATTTATGTGGCATTTGGCCATGACTATTGGTACTAATTTTGACTTCTATACTCACTAGTAATATATCATTGATGGAGAATGTTGAAAACCTATGGACCATGTTTGATTTTGAGAAACAAAAATTTGGAAAATGTTGAAAACCTATAGACTATGTTAATTATGGGGAAGAAAATAGAGGGAAAAAAAACTATATACGAAGAAAAAGTTTACAAAATTCCAAAATTTTCTCTTGAGTTTGGTATGATTACAAAAAATTTAAAGTTTATATTGAAGACTTGAGTTACAAAAAATTGCATTGTTAAATTCCTATGAATCTTAGAAAATTGAATTGGCTAATAAAATCAAAGAATTTAATAATGAAATTTGTAATATGATTGGAATATTGAGGTTCTTCTTCGACTGTTTTTGAAAATAATTATGAAAAATTAAATTTTAATAATTGTTTTTAAAAATAGTTTTATGTTGTTTATAGAAGTAAAATTACTTTTGGAAATTAAATTATGAAAAGTATTATTCTTTTAAAAACATATTTGGTGGACTTAATAAAAACAATTCTATAAAATAAGTAAAATAAAAATGCTTGTTTGAAATTTTTTTAAATATTAAGATTATATTTAATTTCTGGAAAATTTTAAAAAAAATGTAAGAGAAATAAAATACAAAGGAAAAGTAGGAGGAAAAAAAATAAAAATAAAAAATATATTAAAAGTCAATAACTTATTTTTATTTGTTATTTTAAATTCATTTTACTTATTTTAATTAATTGATATAAAGATTAAATAATTTAAAAATATATAAATTTTTAACTAATTTTAATTAAATTGAATTTTCTTTGATATTTTTAATTGAACAACTAAATATGAAAAAATAATTTTTCTTCACAATTTTTTTATTTTCTTTGTATTTTCCTAGAATCAAACATAAGCTATGTGTTTTCTTCTCATGATTTACATGTTGTAAATAAATAATTTTAAAATTTTTAAATATAAACATAAACAAATTTTCATCCTGCTTAGAAATTCCTTTATCAAATTTTCTGATATATATACACTTGTTTCTCACGGAGTGCTGCTATTCTCTCAACAAAAAAACAAACAAAATGTCACCCACAAAATCCCACATCCCCTTCTTTCCAATAATTAAAAAAAAAAAAAAAATCCTCTTCTTCCCAGAAATCTGCAGCCCATTTTAGTTTCCCAGATTTTTCAAAAGCAGTTTGCAATCTAGGAATCCTTCATTAATGACCCAAGGATATCAGAGTGCTGGGTGTAACTTGATGGGCTCCGGGCTATAACATACATTTGCGCCCACAAAAATCCACTTTGATTAGAGTTATGGTGCAGATATTTTCTCACAGGCCCAAGAGATTGAAGGGGAAATGGAGTCTGGGAGTGTTTTTCAAAAGATCAAAACATACCCATAGTTTTCTGTAAGTTCACTAGTCCAATCTCCCAGGCCCAATCAAGATGGAGTTGGTTTGACTGTTTTTTGAAAGCACTTTTTAATCTAGAAAATGTTTTTGAAAAAAAAAAAAGTGTTTGTCAAAATTTTAAAAATCGCTTATAATATTAAAAAATCATTTATGCTATTTTTTGGAGAAATATTTGATACATGAATCTCCCAAAAACATTTTAAAAGAAATATTTCTATTAAAAATACTTTGAATAATAACACCACTAAACACACTCTTAATTACATGTAAACATGAATTGATGGGTTTAAGATCAAACTGCCACTTTAGAAACATAATTCAATTTGCTCCATTCAATGATTAGATGAACTTCTGAGAAGTAAAAAACTTTTCTTTTTCAAATTATATACGAAGCTTTTATAATTATTTAACTAATTTTATTTAAATAAAATGGTTTAATAATATGAAAGTTGGAAAAATATTTGTTGTTGTAAAAATTCTATTTTGACTTATATGAAAAATTATTTCATATTTAATATAATTTTTAGAATACTAATATTTTTCTTTAAAATTTTGATATTGGTTTTGCCTTTAACTTTTGGCTAAAACCAGAAACAAGAAGTTATTCCAAATGTGGTAAAATCTATGCTAGAATATTGAGCTACTATAAATAATCTTTTACTCTTTTTTTTTTTTTTTTCAGGGGTTTATATATCCCTTTGATGATTACACGTGTATAGACCTACCAACTATATAGAAATTTTCCTACTCTGCTCAATAATGAATTGAGCCTCTTTAGTCTTTACCAAATTCTCTCTCCTCCTTTCATGTTTTTCTCCAAACAAATATCAAATATAATTTAGTATCGATCCAAAATGAATTCATCATAGTCAAGAAAATTATATGGAATCAAATATGAAAATATAAAACTTGAAAAGATCCTAAATAAAGGAAATTCTTATATTGAAAGACTTGGGTAAGAGAAAATTATGTTGGTTCATACATTAAAATCTTATGAATTTTAGAAAAGTGAATTGGTGAATAAAATCAAAGAACTTATTTGAAAATTATTTTTTAAAATGAGCTTTTTATTCTCATCATTAACATGATGTTATAAATCAAAATGCCAACTTAGAAACATAATCCATTCTTCTTCATTCAATGATATTTGGATCCATTTATGGGGAAGTTCAAAGTTTTTTTCTTTAAGTTCCATAAAATGTCTATTTGAATAATTTTATTTAAGGAGATTATAACTTAAAAAAAAAACTCTATTTTTATTTATAAAAAAATTCTTTTATATTTAATAAAACATTTATTATACTAATACTTTCTTTTAAAAATTTTGGTTTTGGCCTTACGTACAACTATTGGCCAAAATTAGAAAAAGGAAAGTTATTCCAAATGTGGTAAAATCATTTATTTATAAATTACTTCCATCTAACCTCCTAAATCATGCCACCATTTTCCCAAAGGATCATAGTGCAATATGACCAATAAAATTCCAGTTGCATTTACTTATATATATATATATATATAGAAAAAGATATATTTTATAACATTGATAATGAAGATATTATGCAACACTTTTGAAATATGAAAAAGGACAATTGTAAAATGTATTCAATTGAAATGTTATGGCTTAATATAATTTTATTGTACTTATAATTTATAAATATTATTTTTATTTACTATTAAAGGTTGCCTCCTTAAGTAAAATGCTAGCTCCCTTAAAGATGAAAATATAGAAATTTTAGATAGTTAAGAAATTATTATACGTTAATGTAAAGCACATGAATTTTATAAAATGATAAACCAAAGATATAGAAAATAAAGTAAATACTATTATCGTCCACAAAAACTCTAAATAGTGTCTATGGATTGAATCATCTAAATCTTATTGTACACAAAAAGAATAAAAAAATTACATAATCAAAAGAAGTTTTTCAAGAGAAGTTCAAAGAAATTTTCTTTTGATATTTCAAGTCCTTCAAAATGTAAGGAAGACACCTTTTTATACTTTTCCTCGGGAGATGCGAAAACCATATGTATATATAATACTATTTTAATTTTAGGAAAATGTTAAGATATGAAATCTATACCATATGAGGTTTTAATGTCGATCAATCATATCTATATTCACGGATGAGAGAAAATTATTTCACTATATAATAAAGAATATTACAGAGTGCAAAACCAAATACAACTATTAGATTTCCGAAATATTTCATGTTTCCCTACTTTTTGTATTTATACTCTATCACGAGCCCCTCTCGCTTCACCATAATAGACTATTTTCATCTTATAACTTTTTCTAGAATATTTATAAAGATATTCTTAACAATTTTTCTTATTCTATGAGAAAATATAATATTATAATAATATATCAATTTAGAAAATATTCTATACAATATTATTTATAAAAAGAAATTTTTACTAATTTAAAATTTGTGACACTTTTAAACCTAAATAAAAAATTTAACATTATGAATTCTATTCTTCATGGCACGATTTCTCATTTGAAAGACAAATCCAATGTGAAAAGATGTGTTTACAATTTCATTCTAACTCTCCCAATAATAATAATCACGTCTATTGCTCTTACTACTAAATTAAACCGGAAGTTATATGCAATGTTAAAAAAAAATATTTTGGTAAAGAAATATAAATTTTTTTTTCTTTTGTCTTGGTAATAATAATTACCCTTTTAAAATTATAATTTTGATTTTAATTTTAAGTTGTAATTGTGGCAAGATTGATGTGATATGAAAAAAATTATTTCTTTTTGACACAATGGAAAAATTATCACTAAATTATATTCCTTTTTTTAAATAAAAAATATTATATTTATTCATTGGTGCCTCTGCTTCCACCGTTCATAAGGATAGAATTAAAATATTTATAATTTATTCCACCACGTGAATTCGTTATCATATTTTAGAAATTAATTAAAATAATGCAATTTGACAAAATGAATCATAATTTATGCCATTATATTTAGACTTTGGAGGTGCAGAAGGGTTCATCCTGTCTCCACGAACCAGAGAAATGTCCGGTACAGCCGGCGGCAAAGTCCGTAAATGGCCGGATCTTCCATGGAAGGTCCGACTCTTCGTCACAGCCTTCGGGTTCCTCACAGATGCTTCTTTCCGACGTAATGGCAAAGTTAACCGCTGTCTTATTAACCTCATTGATTGCAAAGTCCCCCCCTCCGACAGGCCAGTTAACGGCGTCACCACCTCCGACACCACAGTCGACCCCTCCCGGAACCTCTGGTACCGCTACTTCGTTCCTAGCGCAGCCGAGGCTGGCAGGATGCTTCCCGTTGTCGTCTACTTCCACGGTGGCGGATTCGTGATGCTCTCCCCGAGCTCCCAGCTCTTCGACGACCTCTGCCGCCTCCTCGCCAGAGAACTCCCCGCCGTTATTGTCTCCGTCAACTACCGCCTCGCCCCAGAGCACCGCTGCCCAGCTTCGTATGAAGACGGCGTCGACGTCCTCAGATTCATCGACGAAAAACCCCCCGCCAACGCCGATCTAACCCGCTGCTTCATCGTAGGAGACAGCGCCGGCGGCAACATCGCTCACCACGTGACTGCCAGAGCCGGGGAGCACAACTTACGAAACTTGAACATCGCGGGAGTCATCCCGATACAGCCATATTTCGGCGGAGAAGAGAGAACAGTATCCGAAATTCAGCTCGAGGGAGCTCCGCTAGTGTCCATGAAGCGCACGGACTGGTGCTGGAAGGCGTTTCTGCCGGAGGGGTCGGATCGAGACCATCCGGCGGCGAATGTATTCGGGCCGAACTCGAGCGATATATCGGGGTTGAGATTTCCGAAAAGTTTGGTGTTCATGGGAGGCTTTGATCCATTGAGAGACTGGCAGAAGAGGTATTGTGGAGGACTGAAAAGCAACGGAAAAGAAGTGAGGGAGGCTGATTATCCAAACGCCATGCACTCCTTTTATGCTTTCCCTGAACTGCCTGAATCTACTCTATTTCTGAGGGAGCTTCAAGATTTCATTTATCCTCAATAATTTTTCTTTTGATTTTGCATACCTGTACATTATTTTTTTGGGCGTGCTTCTTGGATTAATTTCACTAGTGTGTTTTGTTCAATAAATCGAGCGAATAAATTAAGGAGGTTGTTCGATATTTTATATCATTATTATTGTTATTATTATTATTATTATTTTTACAAAAATAAGAATTTTCTATTATTTAAAAATTTATAATTTGTCATCGCCTTGTAAGAAATTGTAAGGAAATATAACATCTTCTCTTCTAACATGGAGAGACTATTATGAGATGAGTTGAAGTAGGAAAGTGATGTGTACTTCAAAATTGTTATCATCCAATGAAAAATGATATTCTAGAAAGCATACCGTTTAGTAGGAAAATTTGAGAGAAAATACAATTAAAAAAAAAATAGAAAGGAAAAGTAGAAGGTAAGAAAAAAATGAAAGAAAATAAAAAATCACCAATATTTTGATCCACATCCGTAACACAATACTTCCATTGTTCCAATAGATTTCTTTCAGCCTCTAAAGGGATGTTGGTCCTCTCAACAATCCAACATTCAATCTTATGAATTCTTTCTTGATATATTGTGGATAGTAGGGTAAGTTAGTTGATTCTCTCGGTGCCCAATCCTGAATGGGTTAAGGGAAGGTTTATATAGATATATAGGTTTAAGAGGTCAGTATCTAGAATTTACCAAAAAAATTATTCATGAATTTTCAAAGATGAATTTTGCTATATTATGAGAAATTCTAGATAATTGGTCAAACACAATTAACCATTGCTCAAGCATCTTGAGCGGCTGAGCGTTGGATAAGCACTTGAGCGGTTCCAATGTTTGAGCATTGGTTTCATCGCTTGAGCATCCTCTACTTTTTCCAAAACATTAATTCAACAATTTTTAGTTCATAGAAAAAAATATCAATTCACTTTAAGCCTTTAGTTACCGAATTTGCTACTAAATAAACGTTTTTAGACTTGTAACTTTCTAATTGAGCCAACAACAATTTTGGATATTAAGTGGAAAATTAGATTTTTAAAAATAATAAATTTTCAAAATAATTAAAAAAAACTTTCCTACCAATTTCTACTTTTAAAAGGACAAAAGTGATTGATGATTATATATTTCAAACTTTTCTACCAATTTCAACTTTCAAATAGATGAAAGTGATTGATGATTGTATATTTCAAACTTTTCTACCAATTTCAACTTTCCATTTAATTTCAACTTTCAAATAGATGAAAGTGATTGAAGATTATATATTTCAAACTTTTCTACCAATTTCTACTTTCAAATAGATGACAGTGATTGACCATTATCCTTTTAAAATATTTTTATTAAAATTAATGAATAACTTCATTTTTTTCATAATTTTAATGAAATGACTTTTCTTTATTTTATTTTTTTGAAACATTAAGTGGTTAAAAATGAACTTAAATAATTATTTAAAAAAGGCTTAAAATTGTTATGAAATATGATAATTTATTATATAGTGAATGGTTGTCTTTATTGATATAAATTAATTTCTCCCTAACTCTCTATAAAAGGAGAGACTTGCTATAGAAATATTATTATATTTTCTTTGAGTATTCCAATTCTTTCTCTTTTTGTTCCTTCTAATTCTTTTATCTTACAACATGTTTAAGTACAACACTTTAACCAATGATTTGAAATATCATTTATTTTTTGAAGATTTTTGTCTCAAACTATATGGGAAGATATATCATAATATAAATTTTTTTCCATAATTATTATAATCGTATTGTCTTATTTTGTTGAAAGATCACACAAATTTTAATTATTCATAATTTGAAACTATGTAAAACTAAATACTAAAAGTCATGTAGTAAGAAGCCATATAGAAAATATTGTGTTATTATGCACAAAAGGAAGCTATTATTAGTATTATTCATGACAAAAAGTTATTAGTTTTATCAAAATATGTTGTTATCATGTAAAGTTAAAAAGCTATATAATTATTATTCATAACTAAAAGTTATGAAAAAATAAAAAATTATATAAAAAATATATTATTATAATTAAAATTATGCATAGTCAGAAGCTATATAATTGTTGTTATTCATTATTAGAAGTTATGAAAAAACATAATAATGACGTTCTTCATACTGGTTAAGAGATATGTCAAAGTTGTTAATATGCATTTTATATAGCAAAAAACTATACTGGTATAACTTGAAGCTACACAAGAATTGTTAATAGTCAAAGGCTAAAGTCAATATATGTTTGAATTGAATGCAATTTCATTTCCTAAAGCAAATGTAATTTTTTTCCTAGAAATGAATGCAAATATCCTTCCTTAATTGTTAATATTAAAGTGAAACTTGACATAACAAAATAAATTACACCATATTACTAGAAGTGACACAATATTAAGAATTATTATGGGTGTAATATGACAAAGTATTGGTCATATATCTTGCGTACACCTAAATAATTAGTTGACTTTTACAAGGTCTTAAAAAAAGTAAAAAGAAGATGAAAAGGGATTTCTTTAAATGTTCTTATGAAAACTTGATTTTCTAGAAAATGATGAGCATATTCTTATTAATTGATGTTATATTATATATTTCAATTACATTTATTATATTATTTTAATTTGCGAAATATGTTTTATGTTTTTCTCATATACTTTTCATAGATGAAAGAGTTAAATACACCTTATTCCTCCAATCTTTTACTTGTCTTCTCACATTGAAAATCCAACACTATGCCCCTAAATTTGTTAAAGAGTAACATTTCAATATTATTTACAAACCCTTCATAGATTATAAAAGGGATTAATCTCTTTCTCACTATGATTTGAACACTAGTTCGTATTTGGGTATAACCAAATTTGAATTAGTAGCCTTGAAGCAGAATTTCCCAAACACTTATGAAATATTTTAGCCACCAGTTTTGATTTTTGACTTTTGAGAAATATTCTCATGACTATTCATAATTTTTGCATATAAGTGTGTAGTGTGGCATCTTCAAACTTGGACAACAAGTGATTTTCTTTGTATTTCAACTTTATTTCTTCACTTAACAAATTATTCATTCACCTTTGAGAGCAAAGTACTACTTCTAATACCTTGAAAGGTAAAATATTGGATTTTGAATACGAGGGAGCAAAGTGTAAAAGATACAAAAAATTAAAGGGATACAATGTATTTAGTCCTATATGAAATTACATATGCTATTTCAAGATAAACGAGAAAGATTTGTGTCTTGTAGACTATGCAATCACTCACATAATTCTTTAAGGTGAAATATACTTTTTTCAATCTAAGATTAGCAAAGGTTAATGATAGTACTATATCATGTTATCAAATGAGATTAGATTTTATAGAAAATAATGTTTTATATTATAACAAATCCAAAAGAATTTTTTTTTAGTTTTAAAGATATCCATAGAAATGTGTATCATATTGAAACTATCAATGAATGTATTATAAAATATATTTACATTACTTCTATTATTTCTACCTAGAAGCATGTGTAAAAGCTCTTGGCTTTTATGTAACAATATCAAATGAGACTAGATTTTATATAAATGATGTTTTATATTAGAGCAAATCCAAAAGAAATTTCTCAGATTTAAAGATATCCATAGAAATGTGTATCATATTGAAATTATGAATAATGTACTATAGAATATATTTACATTACTCCTATTATTTCTACCTAAAAGCATGTGGAAAAGCTTTTGGAAAGCCCTTTAAATTTGAACACTCCCCCAAGGTGAGAGTTTCAAGAGAGCTCAAATTGCAAAAGCTCTCCGGAAGACTTCTTAGTCTTTTGCCATAAGACAAATCTAGGTGTTGAAGAGCCTTTAGATGTCCAATTGAGGATGGAAGCTCTTCTATTCCTGTAGCACTCAAATCAATCTCTCTTAGCTTACTCATAATCTCCTTTGATTTCTGGAAAGCCCTTTAAATATGAACACCCCTCCAAGATGAGAGTTTCAAGAGAGCTCAAATTGCAAATGCTCTCCGCAAGACTTCTTAGGCTTTTGCAATAAGACAAATCTAGGTGTTGAAGAGCCTTTAGATGTCCAATTGAGGATGGAAGCTCTTCTATTCCTGTAGCACTCAAATCAATCTCTCTTAGCTTACTCATATCTCCTTTGATTGCAGGAAAACTCTCAAGGCTCTCGCACCCTATCATATTCAAGAAAACAATTAGTTAATAAACTTTATCCTCTAACTTATATCATACAACCATAAAAACTTATTGAATCATATGTTATTGTGAACCATAAGTTCACAAAGGCAAACATTTTTATACTTTATCATGACTTGTTAAGCCAGCTGGGGTCCTCAATGATGCGTCAAATAGTAGGACATTCACATGTGTATTTATTAAAAAATTAGAGGCTTTTTTTCCTTAATGAATATTCAATATGCTACTTACTTATAAGGCAAATTGATAATTGTACTATCTTTTACTAAAGTTGTATTCAAGTTACTAATCTTTTTAAAAAGAATACATGAGGACATATGTGGGCCTATCCACCCCACCATTCAGACAAACTCATTTATTTAATGGTCTTAATTGGTGCCTTTACTAGGCGGTCGCACGTTTGTCTTATTTTTACACATAACGTTGCCATTGTTAGGTTCGTTAAATAAATAATTTGATTGTGAGAACAATTTCCAAATTATCGAATCAAGTTAATAATCTTGATAATGTTGGTGAATTTACTTCTCAAATACTTATTAACTATTGTATGTTAGTTGGGATTAATATTGAACATCCTACTTGTACTCATATCTAAAAAAGTTACTTTTCATAATCCAAATAAATAAATAAATACACCATTTTCCTTCCTTTTAAATTAAAAAAAACCAATATGGAAATAGGTTATACTTTATCTTCTCACTTATTATCAAAACTCGCATTGGATCTAATTCTACCTATTGCAAATGCAACTGTGAAGAAAATATTTTTTGTTATGAATATTGTAAAGAATCGATTGCTAAATCGAATATGAGATCAATGAATGAACAATCATTTACTTATATATGTAGAGAAAGATATATTTGATAACAATGATAATGAAACTATTATGCAAAACTTTTAAAATATAAAAACTCATCAAAGACAGTTATAAAATATATTCAATTAAAATGTTATTGATCAATAAATTGTTTTGTACTTATAATTTATAAATATTATTATTTTTATTATTAATGGTTGCCTCCTTAAGTAAAATGGCTTTGCCACCCATGAAATATTGAATTTTTAGATACTTAAGAAATTATTATACGTTAATATAAAACACATAAATTTTATAAAATGATAAACCAAAGATATAGAAAATAAAATAAATATGGGTGTCAACTATCAGTAATTATTCCAACATACAATCTTAACTCTAAGTAGTGTCTATTGATTGAATCATCTAAATCTTATTGTTCAAAAAAGGGAAAAAAAAAATAATCAAAAGAAGTTTTTTTGAGGGAAGTTCAAAGAAATTTTCTTTTGATATTTCAAGTATATAATACTATTTTTAATTTAATTATTAATTTAATTTAATTTTAGCTTTTAAATAACATTATTAAGTTATTTCATCAAATACATTTAATAGAACTAATAATTTAAATTAAATGGCTAAATCATATCAATTTACCCAACTAATCCAATGAGTATTTGACTAATTAAAAAATGTAACATATGATAGAAGATCAAGTATCAAGAAGATTTCTTTTATTATTATAAAAATGTCTTTATTCTCACCTGCACTCATTCCTAAGCCCCGCAATTTTTTAATTTTTTCTAGGAATTAAATCAGTTTGATAAAATAATATTAAATTTCTCACATGATTAAGCTCGTCTATTATTTAAACATAAACAAAAGTTAAAGTTAATAATATAACATTGTCACATTGGAGGAAAAGATCATCAATGTCAATCATTTTTTTTTTTTAATTTCTAAAAAAACACCTTAGAGAAGTGTAGTGGGAGACTCCTTCCATCCCTCCTTCCTTGTATCTTTTCTGACCTCTGTGTTAGAAAGGAGTTTGACTCGTGTTCAAATCAAGTTTAAGATAAAAAAAATTCAAACTTTTTTTGACTTTGCTTTTTGAGAAGACCCCATTTTTTAAAGGTTGCTTTTCTTGTAATTTTATCGATCAAAGGAACTTTTTATTTTAATTTTATGTAACGAAACTTTTTAAACATTAAAAGTGGCATTTTAAATATTTTTTATTTATTTTAATATCGGGAAAATGTTAAGATATAGAATCTATATCCTTCAAAACTTCAAATTTGAGCCACTGCATGATAAAATTTATATTATTGGATTAAGGTATAAATAAATCAAATTAAGGTATAAAGGTTGAGATAAATATAATTAAAATATAAAAAAATAAGACCTGAATACGTTATATGACACAAAATAAGACCTGACTATTAAAACTTGAATATGTTATATGACACCATCTAATTGGTATCGATGTCTTTTTGATATAGTATGGAGAATGTTTTATTTAGTCCCGTAGCATGTTTACCCTTAAGTTATATTTAATTAGTAGAATAAAAATAGGATATGATATGTATATTATAAGATATTATATACCATTGAATAAAAAATATATATTTTATGATATGATTTTAAAAAAGATATGATATTTTTAAATATTATATTCAATAGAAATGATATTCTAATATAATAAATCCAATGGAATATGATATGTTATGTTTATATATATTTTATAAAATGAATAAAAAAATAAAATAAAATATCTATATTACATTTCACAATTTATCTTAGATTTGATTGAATATAAAATAAAATCAGTGGTGGGATAACTTATTTTATCTTATCAACCAAATATATGATAAAATATATTATCCTTTTTTTTTATTATATCTTATGTTATATTCTATCAATGACCTTAATTTCATATAATTAAGATCATATATCAATGAATATTATCCTCTCTCTCATCTTATTTCATGATATATTATTAAATATGACTTTAATTTCTATAACAAAAATATTTAAATATAAAAAATTAATATTTAAAATTATGAATTTTATTTTTCATAACTTGATTTCCTATTAGGAAAATTTGAGATAAATTCAACGTGAAAAGACGCTCCTATTACCAAAACTAGAAGTTATGTGCAACCACAAACATATTTTTAGTGAAGAATAGAAGAAAATTTTCTTTTGATTTGGCAATAATAATTACCCTTTTAAAATTATAAATTTGATTTTAATTTTAAGTTGTAATTGTGGCAAAAAAGGAAAATTCTTTCTCTATGAGAATATTAGTAGATAAATATTAATATGAAAAAAATTCCAACAAAGACAAGACTCTTAAGAGTTAAATTATGAAGTTAAAATGAATCAGATTAATGGGATATGAAAAAAATTTATTTATTTTGGACACAGTGGAAAAATTATCACTAAATTACATTCCTTTTCTTCAAAAAAAAAAAAAAAAAAAAAAAAAATCACATTCATTCATTGGAGTCTGTGCCTCCACCGACCATAAGGATAGAATTTAAAATATTTATAATTTATTCCACCACGTGCAGTCGTTATAATATTTTAAAAAATAATTAAATTTGACAAAATAAATAATAATTTATGCCATTATATTTAGACTGTGGAGGTGCAGAAGGGTTTCATCCTGTCTCCACCTGCCACAGAAATGTGGCCGCCGAATCTTCCATGGAAGGTCCGACTCTTCGTCACAGCCTTCGGGTTCCTCACAGACGCTTCTTTCCGACGTAATGGCACCGTCAACAGCCGTTTCATTAACCTCATTGATTTCAAAATCTCCCCCTCCGACAAGCCAGTTAACGGCGTCACCACATCCGACATCACCGTCGACCCCTCCCGGAACCTCTGGTTCCGCTACTTCCTTCCTAGCCCCGCCGAGGCTGGCGAGAAGCTTCCCGTCATCGTCTACTTCCATGGTGGCGGTTTCGTGATGCTCTCCCCCAGCTCCCAGCTCTTCGACGACCTCTGCCGACGCCTCGCCAAAGAACTCCCCGCCGTCATCGTCTCAGTCAACTACCGCCTCGCCCCGGAGCACCGCTGCCCAGCTTCGTACGAAGACGGGGTTGACGTCCTCAAATTCCTCGATGAAACCCCCCCGGCCAACGCCGATCTAACCCGCTGCTACATCGTTGGCGACAGCGCCGGAGGCAACATCGCCCACCACGTGACCGCCAGAGCCGGGGAGCACAACTTCACGAACTTGAACATCGCGGGAGTCATCCCGATACAGCCATATTTTGGCGGAGAAGAGAGAACAGAATCCGAAATTCAGCTCGCGGGAGCCCCGCTAGTGTCCGTGGAGCGCACGGACTGGTGCTGGAAGGCGTTTCTGCCGGACGGGTCGGACCGAGACCATCCGGCGGCGAATGTATTCGGGCCGAAATCGAGCGATGTATCGGGGTTGAAGTTTCCGAAAAGTTTGGTGTTCATGGGAGGGTTTGATCCATTAAGAGACTGGCAGGAGAGTTATTGTGAAGGACTGAAAGGCAACGGAAAAGAAGTGAAGGTGGTTGATTATCCAAACGCCATGCACTCCTTTTATGCCTTCCCTGACCTGCCTGAATCAACTCTATTTATGAGGGAGCTTCAAGATTTCATTTATCCTCAATAAATTTTCTTTTGATTTTGCTTCTTGGATGAGTTTGTCTCTAGGATCGTTTTTGCCTGTACAATTTTTTTTTTTTGGGTGTGCTTCTTGGATCAACTTCACAATTGTGTTTTGTTCAATAAATTGAGTGAATAAATTAAGAAGGTTCTTCAATATATATATATATATATATATATATATATATATATATATATATATATTATTAAATAGGATTTTTCTATTAGAGTTAAAATTAGTATTTAAAAATTTATAATTTGTCATCACCTTGTAATAAATTGTAAGAAAATATAACATCTTTACTTTATGAGAGGAGTTGATGATGATGATTATAATAATTATAATAATTTCAAATTGATTATATATTTCAATTTTTTTTACTAATTTCTACTTTCAAATAGATGAAAGTGATTGATCATTATATTTTTATTAAAAGTAATGAATAATAACTTCACTTTTTTCATAATTTTAATGAAATGACTTCTATTGATTTTTTTTTTTTCTAAAAAACATTAAGCGGTTAAAAATGATTTCAAATAATTATTTTAAAAAGGCTTAAAATTATTATGAAATATGAGAATTTATTATATGATGAATGATCCTTTATACTAATGTAAACTAATTTATTCTTAACTCTCTATAAAAAAAGGGAGACTTGCTAAAGAAATGTTATTCTATTTTCTTTGAGTATTAAAAAATTTTCCCTTTTGTTTCTTCTTTTAATTCTTTTATTTACATGTTATAAGTATGATACTTTAACCAATAGTTTGAAATATCATTTTTTTTTAAAGATTTCTACCTCAAACTATATGGGAAGATACATTGCAATATAAATTTTTCCATAATTATTATAATAGTCTATTGTCTTACTTTGTTGGAAGACGACACAAATTTTAATTAGTCATAGTTCGAAGTTATGTAAAACTAAATACTAAAAGTCATATAGTAAGAAGCTATATAGGAAAAAATTATGTTATTATGCATAATAGGAAACTATACAATTATTGGTATTAATCATGACAAAAGTTATGAAAATGTTATAAGTTTTGCCAATATATTTTGTTGTTATGTAAAGTTAAAAGTTATATAATTATTATTATTCATAAGCAAAAGTTATGAAAAAATCAAATATTGTATAGCAATTTTTTTATTGTAAACAAAATTATGTATAGTCAGAAGCTATATAATTATACTAATATATTTTACAAATTTAACTCAACCAAATCTAGCATTTTTTGTCAACTTGCTTGCAAGATATTGCTTTGCACCAACTCGAAGACATTAGAATGAAATCAAATATGTACTATGATATTTTTGTGGAACAATTGATGTGATTTAATTTTATTTGAAAGAAGTAAAATCTCAATTGCTTTGATATGGGGATGTTTTCCATCTTTTAAATCCTCACAAAACCGAATCTCAAATAGAATATGTATTTACCTATGTTAGAGTAGCAATATCATGGAGATCAATTTAGCACATAATCGATATTAGCCATATCTTCAAATCATTTAAAGATATTTGTAATTCATGAAGTCGTGAATGTGCATGATTAAGGTCAATGATCTAATATATATATTTGGGAATCATGTAGACTATCCTCCATTAAAGATAATACAACCAAGTTACATAAAAAGAATGTTTCTTGTATTGCACAAATTAAAGGAGGATTTATAAAAAGTGATAGAACTAAATATATCTTTCACAAGTTTTTTTATACGCATAAGCTCTAAGAGCACAATGAAATTGATATTCAATAGACTCGATCGTGTGATTATTGAGCGGATCTATTCATAAAAATGTTATCATCTACTATATTATTATTATTATTTTACCTTCATCCAAGTTTTGTTTCACCAGCTTTTGCTAGTAGGATTTTTAATAAGTCCTAATAGTGAAATCATTTAAAGAATATTGTGAATATTCTACTTTTTTTTTTCTTTGTTAGAGTTTTTCCTATTTGTTCTCCTACTAAGGTTTAATTGAGACATGTTCTTATGATTGTCGAAGGGAAAGTATTATAAAAGATGAGAATTTGTTGTATTATAGAAACTTATCATGATCCATTGGCAAAATTCAGAATCACACTCACACATCTTGTAAAGGTGGTTTTAATTTTTAAAGGATCAATCAAATGGGATTCAAGCAAAAATATTTTAATGAAACACCTTTGAAATATTTGATGAAGATATGGTCTAGATGAACTATAAATTTGCCATTTTAAAGCAAACTCATAAATAAATCATTAAAAAAAAGGTAGATTAACTATTCTACATTTGCCTTCCATTTAAAATTTGATATTAATATTTAAAAGTGTATATATATATATATATATATATAAGAAAATTGCATTCAAACCACACCTAATTAATTAGCCTTATCTCACCTTATGATAGGTTAAAATCAATAAATGATTATAATTCCATAATAAATCTCATGTCTTTTTCTAACGTCTTCTCCTGTTTTCTCTATTTTATTTTTAAGCTATTATATAATTTGAAAAATATGTATATTTCATTTTTTTTTTTATCTTTTTCTTTGTAATCATATTATTATTTTGGACATATTAATTTAAATTCTCATTCAAATTATTTTATGATTCAATTTAATATCTATTTTAATGATAATCTATATATACTTTATAATTCATATAATTTAGGTGCATTTAAAAATTAAAGCACTAAAATAAATTATTTTAAATGTACTTTTATTTTACCCTTAAATTAATTTTAAAAAAAAATCTCATTTTTATAATAATAATAATAAAATAAAAAATAAAAACTGAACAACCTTGCTTAATTTATTTCACTCACAATTTATTGAACAAAACACAGTACTAAAATTGATCCAACAAGCAAACTCAAAAGAAAAATCCAAGGAAAATCAAAAGAAAATTTATTGAGAAAAAAATGAAATCTTGAAGCTCCGTGAGAAATAGAGTTGATTCAGGCAATTGAGGAAAGATATAAAAGGAGTGAATGGCATTTGGATAATCAACCCCCTTCACTTCTTTTCCATTTCTTTTCAGTCATTCACAATACCTCTTCTGCCAGTCTCTTAATGGATCAAAGCCTCCCATGAACACCAAACTTTTCGGAAACTTCAACCCCGATATATCGCTCGATTTCGGCCCGAATACGTTCGCCGCCGGATGGTCTCGGTCAGACCCCTCCGGCAGAAACGCCTTCCAGCACCAGTCCGTGCGCTCCACGGACCATAGCGGAGTTCCAGCGAGCTGAATTTCGGATTCTGTTCTCTCTTCTCCGCCGAAAAATGGTTGTATCAGTATGGCTCCGGCGATTTTCAGGTTTCGGAAGTCGTGCTCCCCGGCCCTTGCAGTTACGTGGTGGACCAGGTTGCCGCCGGCGCTGTCGCCTACGATGAAGCAGCGGGTTAGATCGGCGTTGGCTGGGGGGTTTTCGTCAATGAATTTGAGGATTTCGACGCCGTCTTCGTACGGAGAGGGGAATTTGTGCTCCGGAGCGAGACGGTAGTTGACGGAGACGACGATGGCGGGGAGTTCTCCAGCGAGGCGGCGGCAGAGGTCATCGTAGGACTTGGAGCTGGGGGAAAGGAACACGAGGCTGCCGCCGTGGAAATAGACGATGATCGGAAGATTTTCCCCGGAAGTGGTACCACGAGGAAGGAAGTAGCGAAACCACAGGTTCCGGGAGGGGTCGACTGTGGTGTCGGAGGTGGTAACGCCTTTAACTGGCTTGTCGGAGGGGGGCACTTTGAAGTCAATAAGTGTCATGAGACAGCGGTTGACGGAGCCATTACGGCGAATAGATGCATTACAGATGGCGTTCAAGGCGGCAAGGATGAACCGGATCCTCCATGGAAGCTTCAGAGAAGTACGGAGTTCGCTGCCGGACGTACCGGACATTTCTCCTGTGGAGGAGAGAAGTGGAAGAAATGGAAGGCAGTCAGTCTACCAGTCCACAAATCAAACGGATAATGTCTCCCTTATGTCAAAAAAAAAAAAAAAAATCATATTCAATTTAATAATTTAATTTTTACGGGAATATAATTTTGATATATACAAATAAAATGAATCTATTTTGGATTTGATATAGATTAGTATCTCCTACAATCATTTATGAAGAAATAATTTTATCATAAATAAATAAATAAAGGCCTTACAGACGAATCAGCAGCCTTTCCATCTCTGGGAAGGACTTTTAAAACTTTGCCTATTTAAGGAGAATCGGGCCTCATTTGTAAAAACACTTAAATTTTCTCTCCCAAGCCTATGCTCTCCTTTCTCTCTTCTTTCTCTCTCATCATGTAATCCCTTCAAGCCTTCAAGCTTTCTTCAAGCTTTCCTACCCTTATCCATTGTAAGATATTTCTCCTTATGTATAATATAACTATGTTTTGATTACCTCCTATATGGATGGTTTTTAATTATGCTTTGATTTTAATTTTATATTTTTTATTTTGTACCGCATATATGGTCGGTTTTATGTTTTTTATTTTATACCGCCTACATGGTCGGTTTTAAGCTTATCATGAACTAACAAGTTTTTTGGTTCCTTCTCTTTAAATTTCTGGGTGTCTATGGTATCAGAGCCATGGGGAAGGGAAGTTGGGTCTTGTTTTGGGGGTTTTTGGCCTATCCTAGGATAGGTAGCAGTGTGCCTAGGAGCGCGAGCCCTGCCGGTTGAGCCGTTGTTAGCCGTGGATAGGCGTTTGTTAAGCTGTAAGAGGGTTGGGGTGACGTCTCATAAGGTTTGTCAATCTGCTATTAGGCTCTAGATCAAAACCCTAAAATGAGTTCAATTTTCAGAACCATGTCTAGGAGATCCAGCGATTCTCAAGATACTGTTGTAAACAGTGAAGAGATCAATTATCCTAAGATCCAAAATGATTTAGATGATTGGAAGTTACCCAAGGTGTCTAATCAAGAAATTTATAAGAAAGGAACCTTTAAGTTCTTCACAGATTATACCATCAAGACCTCTGAAATGTCAGTCAGCTTAGAACAAGACGACCAAGTCATAAGACTT